>NC_137885.1:21295204-21362704 GCF_963924005.1 Protomyctophum bolini | reverse complement strand
GACTTGTCACACAAACTCTGAGGCCCCCTCAGCGCATCGCACAATAATACAAATGTAATAAATAAAATTACTCCTATGGTCCTACTGTACCTCTCTCTGGACGGTTGACGGGACTACCTCTTTTCAGGGTTTTCCGGACAGGAACCACCCCTAATACCTGTACAGTATGCCCTAACCTTAACCATAACCTGCACCAGCCAGTGCTGGGCTAGAGGGGCGGATTCAAATTCGCAGGCAAATAACAGCCAGTCAGCTCCCCTCACCGTTAGAACACAGCAGAGAACACTGGCGTCACCAAATTTGGAGTGACATTGGTTAGCGAAATACACGGTTCACTCCCACTCCTATATGCCACTTTTCCTAGCTCGTTCGCCCAGGTCTGCGGCCCCCGAAGCTACCTTAACCTTAACCTAATATGAACCTCAATCAAAGAAACGATGCCTAAACCCAGAATATATGCCTAAACTTAAAGGAGAATTCCATGCTAGAAGGCTTTCTTACCTTTATTTGTAGTTGTTACGTCCCCACCAAAGAGGTCCAGGTGTTATTTTGTGCAAAAGCGCATTATTGGCTATCCCCTATCATAAATTGAATTGGGCATTGGGGTGTTGTGCTAATTTGCTTATTTCCATCGCTCAAAAATAAAAATAAATTGTATATATCCTCTCTTCATGTTATAGTATCCCAAGCGGCACACTTTACTACTTAACAGTATTTCGATGGAAATAAGCGAATTAGCACAAAAACTCAACCCCCATTGAGGGCTTATATTAGGGGAAATAGCCAATAATGCACTTTTGCACAAAATAACACCTGGACCTCTTTGGTGGGGACGTAACAACTACAAATAAAGGTAAGAATGCCTTCTAGCATGGAATCCTCCTTTAACCATAGCCTCACAGAATATACATGCCTAAACTTAACCTCACTGTATAGCTTCACAGAATATAAACCTAAACTTAACCTTAGCCTCACAGAATATACACTAAACCCAACCTTAGCTTCAAAGAATATATGCCTAAACGTAACCTTAGCCTCACAGATATATATGCTATGACAGTCCATTGGCACTAGCTAGTAACGCTTCTCCAATGCTAACATCAAAGTCCAGTAAGTCAGCTGCCGTTTGGCTCGCCGCTCCTGGCACGATGGCATGGGGTTTGATGATGTCATCATTCCTGGACACTTCGCACCGCAGAGCATGCTAATCGCGCTGACAGTTTGGAGGCGAGCTGGAAGCGTAAATCAGAGCTCCCTGCACACTTCCTGACACGCCGTTGTGTTTTTAACCTCCACTCAGCACCATTTTGTGCTGAGTTGTGGAGCTGCAAGACGTCACGCTATACACAACAACAAAAACAGCAGATCTGAGCTAATAGATCTGCTGTTTTCATTCTCTCTGTGTCTGTCTCGGTCTCTCTTTCACTATTCCCTCTGTCTCTCTCCCTCCCTCTCCATCCATCCATCCATCTATCCATATATCAATCATTATGTCTCTCCGTCTGTCTCCTTCCCCTCTGTCTCTATATATTCCCTCCTCTCTCCGTCTCCCCCTCTCCCTCTCTCTACCTCTACCTCTCCCCTCTCTCTCTCCCTCTACCTCTCCCTCTACCCTCTACCTCTCTCTCTCTACCTCTCCCTCTCCCCTCTCTCTCTCTCTCTACCTCTACCTCTAGCTCTCCCTCTCCCCTCTCTCTCTCCCTCTCCCCTCTCTCTCTCTCTCTCTCTCTCTCTCTCCCTCTCTCTCTCTACCTCTCCCTCTCTCTCTCTCTCTACCTCTACCTCTCCCCTCTCTCGTTACCTCCCCCCTCCCTCCCTCTGCACCAGAGACAGTCAGGCACACACGTTTTAAAGTCATTAGTGATAACGGTGCCAGCTGTGCATCAGCAGAAAAGCCCATAAATTCTTTCATTTGGCTGCATGCTCCTCAAGAGAATGATGACCTCAGCGCTGCCGCTTCCCGGTAAAGAGGCTATTGTGTGTGTGCACGAGAGTGTGTCTTCCGTCAAGAAAGACGAACGGGTTGTTTCCAAGTTTCTTTTGACGAGAGCACAACTTTCCCCCCTCGGCCGCATTTTTCGCGTGGCTTTTCCAAATGTGTGTCAGTAGGCTATTAGGCCCCGTTGCACTTCAAATTGAGTTTGTTATTCAGAGAAGTTGACTTCTTATGTAGACGCGTGGACCGTGTCATCAGTTAATTAACTCTGTTTACTTTCACTGTGAAGTGCAAATATTGCAAGAGTTAGAGGAATTATGTCCAAGCAAGACCTAGAAACACTTATACATGCTTTTGTTTCCAGTAGACTGGATTACTGCAATGGTCTGCTCACAGGACTTTCAAACAAAGCTCTTCGTCAACTCCAACTAATTCAGAATGCTGCTGCTAGAGTCCTGACAAAAACTAGAAAATGACCATATTTCACCAGTCCTATAATCCTTACATTGGCTACCAGTGTCCCAGAGAATTGATTTTAAAATGTTATTACTTGTTTATAAATCTGTTTGTGGCTTTGGGCCCAGCTACATCTCAGACATGCTGAAGCCATATGAGCCCTCCAGAACCCTTAGGTCATCTGAGGCTGGCCTACTGATAGTTCACCCGATAGCTGGAACAAAACATGGTGAAGCAGCATTTTACCATTATGCACCACAAACCTGGAATAACATTCCAGGTTACATTAGGAAATCCCCAACCATAGCAGTTTTTAAAACCAATTTAAAAACGTATTTATTTAACATTGCATATCCCAGTGATGTCTACTAATAACAGCTAGGTCTTGCCTGGACTTTAAATTAACTGTGATTCTATTAAAGGTGGGAGTATTTGTTGTAATGTATATGCTCCTATATCTTATTTTAATTGTATCTATTATAATCTGTATTCATTTTAAAGTGCACTGTTGCACTCTGTATTTGTTTTTATTGTGTAAAGCACTTTGAATTGCATTGTGTATGAAAGGTGCTATATAAATAAAATTGCCTTGCCTTGCCTTGCCTTGCCTTACTTTGTCAAAAACATTGGTCAAATATTACAGACAAAACTGTGAAAAACATTGGTTAAATATTACAGGCAAAACTGTGAAAATTTGTGAGCATGTAGATCTGCTATTTTCATAATATTTATCTGTGGAACTGAGTTAAACTACATTTATTTATGCCTCAACTTCTACAATTTCAATCAGTGTCGGGATTCTCCATTTAAAATATTCAATGAATGAATTAATGAATTAAATAATTAATGAAATAAAGATATACGGAGATTCACATTGTCTGCCCATAAGCGATGACACACAATGTTCTCCACTACATCTCAGAGGCAGTTAGTACAACAGATTAGTATGTCCTACTTTATACTTTGGCTATTTGAAAATAGCAGATCATACAGTACAAACTCCCAACACATTGTGATGTGTTGTGAGCTTGTAAATCTCCTCACTGTGGAACTCATTTGGATAGGTGGGGGATGGCTTAGGGTTGACAACAGAGTACAGCAACTTGCAACAGGCCTGGTTTACAGGATTCACTACACCCCTATAGATACTCATGTACCTGTCTAAATACTTCCTTAAAGTTTAGCGGTTCGTATGACCTCTGGTCCTTTACAGTAAACATGATTTCCTAGCATACTGCAGCCTGGTTCTCTGCATGCACCCAAAATATAAAAGTGCTGATTTACAGCACCTACGCTTCAAAATCGCTCGCACACTCCAGCAACAACACAGTGAGCACACACACACACACACACACACACACACACACACACACACACACACACACACACACGCACGCCGCGCAGTCTCCAAGTCACACAGCTGTGTGCAGTGCAAACACTCCGGGGCCCCCTCGCCTCTCGAACTACGGTCGCTACGGTAACCAAGACCACCACAACCATGGTGTAATAGTCCCGCGGTTCTCAAAGTGGGGTCGAGGGACCCCCAGGGGTCCTTGAGGGAGTTCCAGGGAGTCCCCATGCAGCTAAATGATAGTTTGGAAGCAAATGGACCCTTATGGGTCTGTAACTGAGTAGTCTCGGAAACCCAGACGTTAAATTAACATTGATTTTAAATTATGAATAAAGAAATGCCATTAAATAGGGGTCCGTAGCCTATTGATATATAAAACTGGGGGTACTTCTTCTCTTATGGGGGTCCCTGGCATATTTTTTCAAATGGGGGGTCCATGCGCTAATTAGTGTCAATTTGGGGGTCCTTGGCATGGCATTTGAGAACCACAGGTGTAATAGTCCCGCCGGTCTCAAAGTGGGGTCCGGGCCGGGGAAACCTCAAGAGTGGAAGGTAGAGCAACCACATGACCGGGAGGTTCCCAGTTCAATCCCGGGCTGCCCCAGAGTTAGTGTCGAAGTGTCCTTGAGCAAGACTCTGAACCTCTAATTTCTCCCGATGAGTAGGTTGGTGCATTGCATGGTTTCATCTGCCATCGGTGTGTGAATGTGTGTGAATGGGTGAATGTAATGTCTTGAACTAAAAGGTTTGGGTATAGGTTTGCGTAGCTGTCAGGTAAAAACCTGGCACGTGCAAATCTACAAGCCCACAACGTGTCACATCGGAAAACACATCCTGAAGATGTTTTTTTCTGAAGCAATACAAAATGTTGTATTGGCCTTGGTGGGGGGGGGGGACAAAGCCAAATTAATTAATTAACATTCTGGGTGATTGACACACATTTGCAACCACGATTCTTGTAGACCACTGGTTTATGCCACGTACAAATCGGCCTTATAACGCGGCCAGGGGCGCCCGGAGGACGAGGTCCCCCCCCCCATTCATGACACAGGGCTTGATGCCATGTTGATGTTTTCCCCCCCAGGTCACCATGGTGACTCAGATTCCTGAAAGCCTGGGAAGAGGCCTCATCAGATGCATACCATAACCGACCCCCCCGCCCCAACCCACCACACCCCAGCCAGGCAGGCAGACGGCGGTGTGTGTGTGTGTGTGTGTGTGTGTGTGTGCATGCGTCAGCGCGGTCCGTAGGGCTAGCGGGAGGAATGCTGGTCTTGGACGACAGGTGCTCGACACCTGTATGAGGCTCTGAGAGTCAGTACTTTGAGTAAATGTACTCTACCACTACTACTTCTACTTCTCTATATGGAGCACTGGCCTTGGCCTTCACTCCCAGACTATACCACTAAACAATTTCACATGACTAAACTATGACCTAAAACTAAATATTTATTCAAAAGACTCGACTAAAACAAAATTGAAATTTGCTGTGAACATCAATTAATACCATAGACCAGCCAACTTCTTCATCTCGAGACCAAAAAGATACGTTTGCGTTGTCCCCCTGGGACCTGAAATCCAGGTCAGCTCCTTAGGAGCTGACCTGTTCTGACATTCCATTATGTTGATCCTTCCCCATCCATCCTTCCTCTTCGATGTCTCCCTGTTGACTGATACCTGTCCATTTAAACTATAGACGGGCCTGCCCCAAAGTTATGAGTACAGCCGCGCCCGGCAGCCCCCTACCTGGGCCCTCATCAAACCCTGTACACTCAAGACACTGCCCCGTTGCCACCCTTAGATCTCCATATATGAAGCTGACCTGTTCTGACATTCCATTATGTTGATCTGACCTCATCAAACCCTGTACACTCAAGACACGCTCCATATATGGCCAGAGTACAGCACAGCGTAAAGTGGTACAGACTACACTACAGTATGTAGACCACCCGGAGACCCCCCACATGGTACAGTAATTCTGACCATTCCGGACGTGGGAAGGCTCGCCGGAACCGGCCCGGCACCCTGGGCGCGTTCATGGGTGTCCTGGACACCTTCGTTCCGAGGATCACCCCCACCCGAGGACGCCCACACATAGTAACTCTGTCATTTCTCGACTGTTTCGGACGCGGGGCGGCTCGCCGGAACTGGGGTGGATTGTGGGGAACGTGGATTGTGGGGAACCCCCGGGCACACCCACACGGTACAGTTGCACAGCTCACTTCACAAATACCGTATATACAGTAGGGTGACACAGCCAGGCCAAATTATGTAACATTTTTGGGCTGGTTTGAAACTCACTGCTCTCTCTCTCACACACACTCACACACACAGAACATTGGTCTGCGAGCTGGTTTATATTTGATGTTAGTTAGGTGTCAAACACACAGAAGCTACACAGTCCACCCCTTCCCAGAAACCACCAGCACTGGAACACTGCCCGCACACGCACACGCACACACACACACACACACACGCACGAGTACGCATGCACGCACACTTCATTTCTCAGAATAGAAACTCCATGTAGGTCACCAGCACGCACTGAAAATAAAATGAACCCCCAAAAAAATGGAATACCAAGAGACTGAGAGAGAGATAGAGAGAGAGAGAGAGAGAGAGAGAGAGAGAGAGAGAGAGAGAGAGAGACATTGGTGTCCATTTGTCATGGTGTTGGTGATTGTGTTGACAGCGTGTTAGAGTAGGAGCTGGTTTAAACATGTGGTCTCTCATCCAAGGTCAACGTGGAGCTGAAAGGCTGCCATGGATGGGGTTTTTCACCCACACACACCTAGGCTACACACATCACTCAGCACGGGGTCCTCCACAGTTAGTTAACCCATTCTGACCTGAGATCAGATTCATACGAGGTTTCCACTGGGGACACACTGGTCTGATTAACCCATTCTGACCTGAGATCAGATTAAAAAAATGTCAGTCGTTCTTCGATTTTTCAAAAATAGCAGACCTACAAGCTCGTAGCGCGCCACTCGGTGGCGCGCTATGAGCTTGTAGATCTGCTATTTTTCAATAGCTAAAGCATAACATGATGCTAACACCAAAATGGGTTCCCGTTCAGAATGGGTTAACCACAACCACACCCATTTAGAGCTCCAATGGGCTGCATGTATGCACAGACAGCCGCCAATAAGCCATATACTGTATATTGGAAAGAAATTGGGCCTCTTCCTTACTTCGTTCACAGGTGTTACTAATGATACTATAATGAAGGCTCTGTTGTTCCATTTAGTGCACGTAGTAAATACTTGTACAGTAGGCCTAGTGCTTTTTTTTAAATGTATTATTTATTTATATTATATGTATATTTACTTATTTGCCCAAGACAAATTTCCCCTCGTGGGACAAATGGAACCGAATGGACCCTTACGAGTCCATTTGGTTTCATTTGTACACTCTCAGATTTAAGGGAACTTTTAGGTCACCCCGATCAGGTACCATGAGTGTCCCTGGACCACACTAGAGACCCACTGGTGGAGCAGAGTGTTTCCAGTGAGCCAAGCCAACATGCACAATATGAGAACCCTGACTCTGACCAGAATGGAACAAAGCCTAGAGGTTAGCGAACAAACTGGTGTGGGTGATAGAGAGCATGAACTGATCCAAACACAGCCCTTTTATGTAGGGTGCAGGTGAGCATGAGTCAGGGAATCAGAGGGTGACGGATGGGGACGAACACAGCACCTAATTAATTAAACAGTGGAACGTAAAAATGAGGAAGTTGCACAGGGCTTTTGTATGTGTCACACTCACCAGTAACCCTGATGAACTCTCCCTTTTAAAAGACAGGAAGCAACAAAGTGACCAGGCTTTTTCAAATGTGTTGACATTTGTGATGACGACTATGGCCGTTTTTAACGGATTCAGATTCATGAAAAAAACCCTTAGTTTGAGTTTGATCCGCCACAAAGTTTGTTTCAGAAGCTGTCACAAACTTTCCCAAGGAAACCCGCTTGATTTACTGCTGTTTCTGCTTCACATCGGTGGTTAAACTCCCTGTCGGTGAACTATCTCCCGACAATGCAGCTATTATACCTTACACAACACACAGTAACTATAAAAATAAACTTATAGTTCCACCGCTCAGTCCGTATACGTATTTAGTTTCTCATCACAGTTTCAGCCGACGAAATCAACACTGCGGGATAGTACAAAGTGGTATCAGGGCACCTCTACTTTTTTTTTTCTCTTTTAAAGTCTGGCAACGCTGCCCCTCAGCCGTGCAGTGAATGCCAAACCCTTTGGCTGGACTCACCGCCGGCTGTCCGCTGCAGGATTGACGGTGAGAACGCACCATCAGGTGGACTCCCGGGCCAAATGGAGAGAGGTTGTCGCTTGGCGTTCCCAAAACAACCCAACCCAACCCTCCCACCCCACACCCCCCAATGTCCCATTTCAAAAGGTTTTCGAAAATAGCCATCACGTATACAAGCTCACAGCATGTGTCGCGTGCACGGTGAACTTGTGTTTTCAAATAGACAAACATTAACGTGTGTACTTGAATAATAATTGAAACCGACAAAGTCACTCGCAACCAGTGTTGTCAAAGTTACTTAAAAAAAGTAATACAGTTACACTACGTATTACTCCCTGCCAAAAGTAACTAGTTTCTTATTACTTATTTTTTCTCGTCCCCAGTAATTGCATCTTTTGTCGCCAAAACTCTTACTTTGGTCTGTGTTTGTGTGTGTGTGTGTGTGTGTGTGTGTGTGTGTGTGTGTCACGCACGCGTGCATTAACATCCACACCACCACAACGTCTAATTAATATCTGTTAATTTATGTCACTAGAAGAGTGACAAAAATTCAACGTTTGCCACCTGAAAAGTACTACGAAAACAAAACATTTGGCCAACCTGGCGGGAAGGAAAGTACAAGATAGGGAAAACATTTGGCCAACCTGGCGGGAAGGAAACAAGATATTCAACGATTGGTTCTTTGAAGAGATGTGAAGAGATGAAATCTGAACCTGAATCTAGAGAAGAGAATAAGAAACTAGACTAAAGACCTTGGTACGGGAGGCCGGGTAGCAGAGCACAATGGACGGGGGTCGCACGAGGGACCGCTGGGTACGACCCGGTTCCTGCACAACCCAGTTCCTGCACGACCCGCCTGCCCATTATGCCTGATTATCCCAGATTCAACCCATACCCCGGGGAGAACTACACTATAACTGACGTAGATCCAGCGTCGTCCAGCTCGTAGATTTAATGTTGTCAACGTCGGGCCCCAAATTCAACATGCTCGTAGATTACACGTCGCGTCGGGCCAATCAAAAACAGATTCAACACACACACGGCAAACACATGCGCGCACACACAGACACAGACAACCCCCCCCCCTCCCCACACACACACACACACATACACCCCCCCCACACACACCCTTAGGCCCATCACAATTACTACATAATAAGTATAATAATGATAATCGCAATACTTTTGGGATAATAGTCATAATTGCTCCCATGTTAGAAAGTAGTGGAAGTAGCAGATCTAGGAGCTCAAAACTGTTTTGATCTCGTAGATCTGCTACTTTCACAATTCATGTATTTTAAATAATTTATTAATACTTGTGACGGGCCTAATGTACCTCAATGTACCAGCTTGAGCGGTACATTTGGGGATTCCAGACAACATAGCGCGCCCACTATCGTTGACCGGGCGGGGAGACCTCATCTCGGGAGTCTCGACCCTAATCCCCGGCGTTCGGAGGTCACTGGCCTGGCGGGGAGACATCCAGACATCAAGGGCCTTTAAAAATAAACAAACAAAAAGAAAAAAAGAATATGTAAAAAAACAAGTAAACAGTGTTTTTTAAGTGTTAGAAATGACTGTACGTGCCCGTTGGCCACCGGCCTACTTGAGAACGATGCAACTTGGGAACCTAATAATAGCCGTTGTCAACTTGTCATAGCACCCGTTTTAACTATCCGTCTGTGTCCCTTTTGTGCCCATACTGTATATGGAGATCTCTGTATCTGTCTGTTTGTCTGTGCCTGAAGAGTGCAAACAGACTGCGAAAGTAATCAATTGGCAGGTGTGGGGTTGCCATGGCAATCAATTGGCTGAGGCAGAGACTGGGAATTGCACAGGTGAGGGACTTGGGCTCATTAGGTCCACTGGCAGAGCCTGACCAGTGGATACCAAAAAATGATCAAACATTAGCCAAATTAGTAATTACATCAGAAAGGCAAAGATTTTGAAAATAGCCGATCTACAAGCTCACAACAGCACACAGTGCAAGGTGCAAGGTATTGCCACTGCAATGCGGTAGCTAAAAAAAAATACAATCTTTCTAACAGCAATGAATACTATTAAAAAGTATTCATAAGCAGGAATAAGTACTCTCAGTTCTGACTTGAAGGACAACTTTAGTTTTTTCAACCAAGGTTCATGTTTTAGGTTGTTATTAGAGAAAGTAAAAGATCTTGACTTGACTTTTCCTATACCCTGCTCCACACTCTTTGCCACGACCCGTGGCTCACTGAAGATGCTGTCTAGCTTCTTCCCTGCTCTCAACCCGACAACAAAGTCCCCCTGCTCTTGGTCACTCTCTGAAGATATAGCCTCCTTTTCCTTTTGTTTTCAATTCCATGTTCTTTGTCCCTATCTGGATCAATTTCCTGTGTTCCATCCTCGCTTATCATTTCTTCGGAGTCGTGTCCTGACGCCATTTCAAACTGACCCGCTTCGCATGCGCATCGAGCCACTACTCGATCCGAAGCATTATGAGAGCAGGTCTCTTAAATAGTGTTTGGAGAGACAATGGCCAGGTGTCTCCCCTTCCACTAATCACCTCTGTCTCCACCCTCCAATCCAGCACTGCAATGGACTGGTTAAAGGCACAGCCACACACACAGAACCCCAGAGTAGACTAAAGGCCCAGGGGACCGTCACACCAGTAACAGAAGTCTCCCTGCCAGCTATTAATATCTGTTATTAGCTGTAAACCGCCAGCATTTTCTCAGTGAAACCCTTATTTTGAAGGATCCACCGGGACAACTTACGATATGTGTTGTGACGGACCGGAGGGTTTCCTTTCAGTTTCAGAAGTCATATACTAACAGTCCGACACCCTACCAAAAACCCAACTCTAAACCTAACCTCACAGGAGGCCACGGGTTAGTTTTAACCTGCCACACGGGCTAGTTTTAATGTCCAGAGTCGTATAGATGAGAGAGTTATGACATATCTGTTCACTTCATGGGGCCAGTCCAATGGAGGCTCTTCTACATCGACTTCTATTGATGAAGAGTGGGCCTGAAAGGCCTGAACCGGAGGTTTACGGAATGCATTGGAGTCTATGGGCTTCAGAGTGACAAACAAGTTACCGGTTCAAGGTTGTACTTTATTGTTACATCTTGTGTACATCAGGTGCATAAGAGTAACACTTAGTTTTGTTTTGGCTTCCTTACAGACAATGCAGCAGCATAACATTCAAAACAACAAATCCACAGCAAGCATTGAGGTACATTAGGTACCTCAATGTACCCAGGCTCCAGGGGTACATTTGGGGATTCCAGACAGCATAGCGCGCCCACTATCGTTGCCCGGGCGAGGAGACCCTCGACCCTACCCCCGACGTCACAAGATCACTGTCCTGGCGGGGAGACCCTCAATCCAGCCCCCGGTGTTCCCAAGGAGCATTCCAGACATCAAGGGCAGCAGGCATCATATCCTTTCAAAAAAGAAATAATAATAAAAATAAAGTGTACATTTATTTTGTTTTTTTAAGTGTTAGAAATGACTCCCCATGTCCCCCATATATGGGGACCAGGTTGGCGGAGGGTGCGTAGAGGGGGTGCATACTTAGTTTAGACTAGTCATTGGTTAGACATGGGTTAAGGTTAGGTTTAGGTGTGCTGCCCCATGGGAGGTTAGGTTTAGGGGTGAGGGTTTGAGATGGGTTGTAGTTGTAGGACTAATGACTGGTCTAACCAATGACTAGTCTAAACCAAAAACTGTCTAAACTAAGTATTGCACCCGTGTAGAGCCCAGGATCACATTAAATAATTGACACAGGGGTGAAAAATGGGTTACAAAATTGTGGGATAAAAAAGATTATATAAAAGAAAAAAAGACACACCCGTCGGCCACCAGCCTACTTGAGAACGATGCAACTTGGGAACCCAATTGTGTGTGTGTGTGTGTGTGTGTGTGTGTGAGTGAGTGAGTGAGAGAGAGAGAGAGAAAGAGAGATATTGTGGTTTTTCACATGGTGGGAGACTGTGTGCATGTAGTATGCAGACAAATGCACGTTTGTGGGTGCATGTAGGCATTGATGCATGTGTTGTTCACGGTCAGCAGCACGCACACGCACACACACACACACACACACACACACACACACACACAGCCTCCCTGTATTCAATGCGTGAAGCTCCATTGTGCATGGAAGAAGTATTCACATTTTGTTACTAAAGTATCAATACTGAAATGTAGAAATAGATATTGCATAGATATGGTATATTATATGAAATATGTCAACTTTGTAGGTTTTTGCACCTTCATCCAAGAGTGTCACACAAAGGCTCATAAGCCCCCCCCCGCATGTGTGCTGCACACGCACACACACATGGACATGCGAGATGGTGCGCATTCGTACATAATAGAGATCAATGAGAGTGTGTAAACACGTGCGGTGACCGTGTTTGTTTGTGTTTAGGCCCTGTCAGCAGCGGACGCCATGGCAACAAGGCATCTCTCGTCTGTCTCTGCTCTGTCACCAGACTGTAACATGCGAGGAATGCGTGGCAGCCCAACAAGAGGGCCTGTCCACCAGCTACCAGCGCACGTGTGTGTGTGTGTGTGTGTGTGTGTCCATGCGTGCGTGCGCTATACTTGTGAGAGAACTTGAGAAATAGGCATTATGAGAACAATTTGTCCTGCTACTCACAAGACACATTGCTGTTTTATTGTTAAATAAATTCCCTAAATAAAAATAAGTACATAAATAAATGGATGAAATACATGCATGGACGGATGAATGGACAATGTATAGGCCTATATAATGTTGAAATCGTACATCAAAAAGAGTAGATCTATAAGCTCACTGCAATGCCTTGTGAGCTTGTAGATCAGCTATTTTCGGATATAGAGAAATGCTATGGCGTTATCTCAAGTGCAGTGCAGTGGTTCTCAAAGTGAGAGATTTGAAATAGGATTTGAAATGGGACCTTACAGGTCTGTAACGCTGAGAGTATACAAATGGGACCTTACAGGTCTGTAACGCTGAGAGAGTATACAAATGGGACCTTACAGGTCTGTAACGCTGAGAGTGTATACAAATGGAACCTTACAGGTCTGTAACGCTGAGAGTGTATACAAATGGAACCTTACAGGTCTGTAACGCTGAGAGTATACAAATGGGACCTTACAGGTCTGTAACGCTGAGAGTATACAAATGGGACCTTACAGGTCTGTAACGCTGAGAGAGTATACAAATGGGACCTTACAGGTCTGTAACGCTGAGAGTGTATACAAATGGAACCTTACAGGTCTGTAACGCTGAGAGTGTATACAAATGGGACCTTACAGGTCTGTAACGCTGAGAGTGTATACAAATGGGACCTTACAGGTCTGTAACGCTGAGAGTGTATACAAATGGAACCTTACAGGTCTGTAACGCTGAGAGTGTATACAAATGGGACCTTACAGGTCTGTAACGCTGAGAGTGTATACAAATGGGACCTTACAGGTCTGTAACGCTGAGAGTGTATACAAATGGGACCTTACAGGTCTGTAACGCTGAGAGTGTATACAAATGGGACCTTACAGGTCTGTAACGCTGAGAGTGTATACAAATGGGACCTTACAGGTCTGTAACGCTGAGAGTGTATACAAATGGGACCTTACAGGTCTGTAACGCTGAGAGTGTATACAAATGGGACCTTACAGGTCTGTAACGCTGAGAGTGTATACAAATGGGACCTTACAGGTCTGTAACGCTGAGAGTGTATACAAATGGGACCTTACAGGTCTGTAACGCTGAGAGTGTATACAAATGGAACCTTACAGGTCTGTAACGCTGAGAGTGTATACAAATGGAACCTTACAGGTCTGTAACGCTGAGAGTGTATACAAATGGGACCTTACAGGTCTGTAACGCTGAGAGTGTATACAAATGGGACCTTACAGGTCTGTAACGCTGAGAGTGTATACAAATGGGACCTTACAGGTCTGTAACGCTGAGAGTGTATACAAATGGGACCTTACAGGTCTGTAACGCTGAGAGTGTATACAAATGGGACCTTACAGGTCTGTAACGCTGAGAGTGTATACAAATGGGACCTTACAGGTCTGTAACGCTGAGAGTGTATACAAATGGGACCTTACAGGTCTGTAACGCTGAGAGTGTATACAAATGGGACCTTACAGGTCTGTAACGCTGAGAGTGTATACAAATGGGACCTTACAGGTCTGTAACGCTGAGAGAGTATACAAATGGGACCTTACAGGTCTGTAACGCTGAGAGTGTATACAAATGGGACCTTACAGGTCTGTAACGCTGAGAGTGTATACAAATGGGACCTTACAGGTCTGTAACGCTGAGAGTGTATACAAATGGAACCTTACAGGTCTGTAACGCTGAGAGTGTATACAAATGGAACCTTACAGGTCTGTAACGCTGAGAGTGTATACAAATGGGACCTTACAGGTCTGTAACGCTGAGAGTGTATACAAATGGGACCTTACAGGTCTGTAACGCTGAGAGTGTATACAAATGGGACCTTACAGGTCTGTAACGCTGAGAGTGTATACAAATGGGACCTTACAGGTCTGTAACGCTGAGAGTGTATACAAATGGGACCTTACAGGTCTGTAACGCTGAGAGTGTATACAAATGGGACCTTACAGGTCTGTAACGCTGAGAGTGTATACAAATGGGACCTTACAGGTCTGTAACGCTGAGAGTGTATACAAATGGGACCTTACAGGTCTGTAACGCTGAGAGTGTATACAAATGGGACCTTACAGGTCTGTAACGCTGAGAGTGTATACAAATGGGACCTTACAGGTCTGTAACGCTGAGAGTGTATACAAATGGGACCTTACAGGTCTGTAACGCTGAGAGTGTATACAAATGGAACCTTACAGGTCTGTAACGCTGAGAGTGTATACAAATGGGACCTTACAGGTCTGTAACGCTGAGAGTGTATACAAATGGGACCTTACAGGTCTGTAACGCTGAGAGTGTATACAAATGGGACCTTACAGGTCTGTAACGCTGAGAGTGTATACAAATGGGACCTTACAGGTCTGTAACGCTGAGAGTGTATACAAATGGGACCTTACAGGTCTGTAACGCTGAGAGTGTATACAAATGGGACCTTACAGGTCTGTAACGCTGAGAGTGTATACAAATGGGACCTTACAGGTCTGTAACGCTGAGAGTGTATACAAATGGGACCTTACAGGTCTGTAACGCTGAGAGTGTATACAAATGGGACCTTACAGGTCTGTAACGCTGAGAGTGTATACAAATGGGACCTTACAGGTCTGTAACGCTGAGAGTGTATACAAATGGGACCTTACAGGTCTGTAACGCTGAGAGTGTATACAAATGGGACCTTACAGGTCTGTAACGCTGAGAGTGTATACAAATGGGACCTTACAGGTCTGTAACGCTGAGAGTGTATACAAATGGGACCTTACAGGTCTGTAACGCTGAGAGTGTATACAAATGGGACCTTACAGGTCTGTAACGCTGAGAGTGTATACAAATGGGACCTTACAGGTCTGTAACGCTGAGAGTGTATACAAATGGGACCTTACAGGTCTGTAACGCTGAGAGTGTATACAAATGGGACCTTACAGGTCTGTAACGCTGAGAGTGTATACAAATGGGACCTTACAGGTCTGTAACGCTGAGAGTGTATACAAATGGGACCTTACAGGTCTGTAACGCTGAGAGTGTATACAAATGGGACCTTACAGGTCTGTAACGCTGAGAGTGTATACAAATGGGACCTTACAGGTCTGTAACGCTGAGAGTGTATACAAATGGAACCTTACAGGTCTGTAACGCTGAGAGTGTATACAAATGGAACCTTACAGGTCTGTAACGCTGAGAGTGTATACAAATGGGACCTTACAGG
This sequence comes from Protomyctophum bolini, assembly GCF_963924005.1. NCBI lineage: Eukaryota > Metazoa > Chordata > Actinopteri > Myctophiformes > Myctophidae > Protomyctophum > Protomyctophum bolini. The sequence continues at coordinate 21,346,844 of NC_137885.1, read as the reverse complement.
TCTGTAACGCTGAGAGTGTATACAAATGGGACCTTACAGGTCTGTAACGCTGAGAGTGTATACAAATGGGACCTTACAGGTCTGTAACGCTGAGAGTGTATACAAATGGGACCTTACAGGTCTGTAACGCTGAGAGTGTATACAAATGGGACCTTACAGGTCTGTAACGCTGAGAGTGTATACAAATGGGACCTTACAGGTCTGTAACGCTGAGAGTGTATACAAATGGGACCTTACAGGTCTGTAACGCTGAGAGTGTATACAAATGGGACCTTACAGGTCTGTAACGCTGAGAGTGTATACAAATGGGACCTTACAGGTCTGTAACGCTGAGAGTGTATACAAATGGGACCTTACAGGTCTGTAACGCTGAGAGTGTATACAAATGGGACCTTACAGGTCTGTAACGCTGAGAGTGTATACAAATGGGACCTTACAGGTCTGTAACGCTGAGAGTGTATACAAATGGGACCTTACAGGTCTGTAACGCTGAGAGTGTATACAAATGGGACCTTACAGGTCTGTAACGCTGAGAGTGTATACAAATGGAACCTTACAGGTCTGTAACGCTGAGAGTGTATACAAATGGGACCTTACAGGTCTGTAACGCTGAGAGTGTATACAAATGGGACCTTACAGGTCTGTAACGCTGAGAGTGTATACAAATGGGACCTTACAGGTCTGTAACGCTGAGAGTGTATACAAATGGGACCTTACAGGTCTGTAACGCTGAGAGTGTATACAAATGGGACCTTACAGGTCTGTAACGCTGAGAGTGTATACAAATGGGACCTTACAGGTCTGTAACGCTGAGAGTGTATACAAATGGGACCTTACAGGTCTGTAACGCTGAGAGTGTATACAAATGGGACCTTACAGGTCTGTAACGCTGAGAGTGTATACAAATGGGACCTTACAGGTCTGTAACGCTGAGAGTGTATACAAATGGGACCTTACAGGTCTGTAACGCTGAGAGTGTATACAAATGGGACCTTACAGGTCTGTAACGCTGAGAGAGTATACAAATGGGACCTTACAGGTCTGTAACGCTGAGAGTGTATACAAATGGGACCTTACAGGTCTGTAACGCTGAGAGTGTATACAAATGGGACCTTACAGGTCTGTAACGCTGAGAGTGTATACAAATGGAACCTTACAGGTCTGTAACGCTGAGAGTGTATACAAATGGGACCTTACAGGTCTGTAACGCTGAGAGTGTATACAAATGGGACCTTACAGGTCTGTAACGCTGAGAGTGTATACAAATGGGACCTTACAGGTCTGTAACGCTGAGAGTGTATACAAATGGGACCTTACAGGTCTGTAACGCTGAGAGTGTATACAAATGGGACCTTACAGGTCTGTAACGCTGAGAGTGTATACAAATGGGACCTTACAGGTCTGTAACGCTGAGAGTGTATACAAATGGGACCTTACAGGTCTGTAACGCTGAGAGTGTATACAAATGGGACCTTACAGGTCTGTAACGCTGAGAGTGTATACAAATGGGACCTTACAGGTCTGTAACGCTGAGAGTGTATACAAATGGGACCTTACAGGTCTGTAACGCTGAGAGAGTATACAAATGGGACCTTACAGGTCTGTAACGCTGAGAGTGTATACAAATGGGACCTTACAGGTCTGTAACGCTGAGAGTGTATACAAATGGGACCTTACAGGTCTGTAACGCTGAGAGTGTATACAAATGGAACCTTACAGGTCTGTAACGCTGAGAGTGTATACAAATGGGACCTTACAGGTCTGTAACGCTGAGAGTGTATACAAATGGGACCTTACAGGTCTGTAACGCTGAGAGTGTATACAAATGGGACCTTACAGGTCTGTAACGCTGAGAGTGTATACAAATGGGACCTTACAGGTCTGTAACGCTGAGAGTGTATACAAATGGGACCTTACAGGTCTGTAACGCTGAGAGTGTATACAAATGGGACCTTACAGGTCTGTAACGCTGAGAGTGTATACAAATGGGACCTTACAGGTCTGTAACGCTGAGAGTGTATACAAATGGGACCTTACAGGTCTGTAACGCTGAGAGTGTATACAAATGGGACCTTACAGGTCTGTAACGCTGAGAGTGTATACAAATGGGACCTTACAGGTCTGTAACGCTGAGAGAGTATACAAATGGGACCTTACAGGTCTGTAACGCTGAGAGTGTATACAAATGGGACCTTACAGGTCTGTAACGCTGAGAGTGTATACAAATGGGACCTTACAGGTCTGTAACGCTGAGAGTGTATACAAATGGAACCTTACAGGTCTGTAACGCTGAGAGTGTATACAAATGGGACCTTACAGGTCTGTAACGCTGAGAGTGTATACAAATGGGACCTTACAGGTCTGTAACGCTGAGAGTGTATACAAATGGGACCTTACAGGTCTGTAACGCTGAGAGTGTATACAAATGGGACCTTACAGGTCTGTAACGCTGAGAGTGTATACAAATGGGACCTTACAGGTCTGTAACGCTGAGAGTGTATACAAATGGGACCTTACAGGTCTGTAACGCTGAGAGTGTATACAAATGGGACCTTACAGGTCTGTAACGCTGAGAGTGTATACAAATGGGACCTTACAGGTCTGTAACGCTGAGAGTATACAAATGGAACCGAATGGAACCTTACATGTCTGTGACTCTGAAAGTGTACAAATGGAACCAAATGGGGCCTTATATGGGTCTAACATTTGAGTGTAAAAATGGAACCTACCAAATGGACCCTTGCAGGTGTGTAACTCTCTGACAGTGGACAAATGGAACCAAATGGACCCAGCACGGCTGTGTAACTGAGAGTTACAAATGAAAGCGCGCACACGTGTGTGTGTGCCTAGAGTTCACGTGACCCATAATACCACCAATGTGTCAAACTGCCACACCCCCCTCCCGGATAGCCAACAACGGCCCTATCTTTACACACGCACGCACACACTTGCACCCACGCACGCACACGTGGACGGCCAACATCAAACAGCCGGGGCATTCCACACGGAGCAGCGATGGGGCTTTGAACCGCGGCGCCACTCTGCCTCCCAGAGTGCCGGGAAGTCTATCATCATCACCAGCAGCATCATCGCCGTGACCCTGGCGGGGGCTTCAGAGACACCTCTCAGGCTGCTGTCACATACCCCCTCCTCAGCGGCCCAAGACCCCTGCGATGGTCAGCAAACACACTGTCCGTCCATATAACAAACAGCTGACACATGGGTGGTGGTGGGAGAGAAACAGAGCACTCGAGTACTGCGAAAGATTTCTGTTGACTATACCTTTTTCCGGATGAATTGAAAATGGAGGACCCTGATGTAAACAAGTCTTAGTGCTTTTCCTGGTTTCATCCTCGTAGCGGTTTTTGTATTGACTTTTGTTTGAAATGTAACCATACTGTGAATACAATTTTCAATCAATCAATCAATTCCACTGATGAAAACAAAGCCAAAACTTTTTCACCCACCTTACTTGTAATGTGATGTTACAATAAATAATTGATAAATGATGATTCTAACTCAACTTTACTAAAATCGCATGATATTTACACATGTAAATGTGTGTGTGAATGGCTGAATGTAATGCACATTGCACAATCTATGTTCGCTTTGGATAAAAGCGCTATATAAATGCTCCATTTACCATGTTTAGATATGTGCGATGAAGCATAATGGCCAACGTATTTGCAGGGCCCTGCGGTCCATGTCTTGACGTGTGTGCGTGTGCGTGTGTGTGTGTGTGTGTGTGTGTCATATAGGCATATCGTTAAAAACAGAGTCTCTACAGCCAAGTGGTTAGAATACAATAATACATGGGCCACTCCACTCCCCTTCTCTCTCCCTCCCTCTCTCCTGCCTCAGCTCAGAAAAGCCCAAACTGTAAGTGCATTGTCTATTGTTTGGAGGTGCATGGGTACATCTTGAGCAAGGATGAACGTGATGCATTGTAATGTTCACCGTCTTACAGTGTCTCTCTCTCTCTCTCTCTGATGACCTGTGCACTGAGACACACAACTCTTGTCTCTACAGGCTACTACACCACTACAATTTATGTGGCAGCAAATAGCCGATGTACAAGGACACCCTGTTGAAGACACATGTTGGAGGACCTTGGGGTCCTCCAGGGGGAATAGTCATATATCATATAGTCACAATCATTTTAACCACTTTATCCAGTTACAGAAGTATATGTTGGCTATTCAAAAATAGCACATCTACAAGCCCTTAGTTCCAGAAGGCATTCTCCGGCAGCAGCAATCAGACGGGGCACTGCCGGGGGAAAGGGGCAACACCTGCCAGGGAAGGTGGGTGGGATTATGACACTCCACTATACCGCTCTGTTCTGCGGCAGTGTCCATTCCGTTCGGCGACCGCCGGTCCAGACTACGCAACAATCTCATGGGGGGTCCCTGGCACGAAACCGTTTCAGATGGCAGGTCCGTGGCCAAACAGCCTACATACATATCAGTGTGGGGGTCCTTGACATGTGTGAGTCGGCGTGATTGTCTTTGTGTTCCCATTGTGTGAGTGAGTCACCACAGCTTTGCGTCAGTGCTTGTGTCGGCACAACTGTCTTCATCAAGTGTCAGACATCACAGTATCCCCCAGAGAACAATTGTTCCTTAACAACTTGCACAATCAGCGAAAAGAAAACCCCGCAAACAACAAACAGCCACCATGAGTCACAGTTTTGTTCCAATCTGTGGTGGAAAACTCTCGTTGTTTTGTTTTTGTTTAAGTAAAACTAGTAAACATACTCTGATACAAGTAAGAGGCCAAAATCTCAGAGTACAAAACTATATATATATATATATATATATATATATATATATAAAAATGTAATACTATACTTAGTACCAAGTACCAAAGCTAAAAGTGGGCTACACATCTTGTGGAATGTCACATTTGACAAGACAAACTACATCCATGTAGTCACTGAAGCTGTCTGAAATGTCTGAAAGTCTCTGAAATGTAGTGGAGTAGAGTTATAAAGAATTGCAAAAATGGAAATGCTCATTGTACTGTAAATAGTACAGAATAATTACAAAAATAAACGTACATGCAGTACAGTTCCTCCACCACTGTCTATAACCACTTGCACAATCAGCGAAAACCCGCAAACAACAACAGCCAATGAGTCAAGAAAAACGGTTTTGTTCCAGTCATAAGTCATCACCGTCACCTGGAAACCTTGTATGTCCAAAACTGGAAAATTGGAAAACTAAAAGAAAAACTAAAAAGGACCTGCATGGTGGAAACACAAATAGACTCCTTTGTTCCCTATGGAGACACAGAGTCTCCTCAAATAAGTCTCCATGAGTAATTGAAAGTCATTTTGTGGGTGAAGTATCCCTCTAAGGGCCCTATCTTGTGCTTCACCTGAGCCCTTACACCTATAGCGTTTCAAAATAGTACATTTTTAAAAGATAGCCATTTCACAAGCTCACAACACACCCCGATAGGATGCGCTGTGAGCTTATAGGTTGGCAATTTATGCTATCAGTATCACTGTTAGTATGACAAACTAGGGCATTTGTTTACAGGGGGGAGAAAAACATAAATAAAAGTTTAAATATGGATATACAAGGTTGCTGCCCGACAGAGACCTCTCCATTTCAAAACAGGAAACGGGTCGTCTAATTAATATCAGCCCCCGCAAGCTATGAGAAAACACATAGTTATAAATCCATCGGCCGGAGATTTGCCATTTCCCAGAAGTGCTGCCATTAAGTGCTCAAACGTCACCCAGTCAAAGCCTCTAAGTGGAGGAAAAGTGTTCCCTCTTTTTTCCTATAAAGTAAAAATACAAATACCACACTGTAAAATAAAAAGTACTCTGTTCCAAGTTACTTGCCTAAGATAGGCAAAAGAAATAAGAGCACTAAAACATTAAAGACAAGAGTTCAACTGGGAAAGGCATTGATGCATTTGGGGACTGCATTCCAAAAGGGGGAAGCCACAGAGAAGGTCCTGTCGTTCCAGGTCCGACACCTGGTCATCTTGGGGACCTGGAGGAGTCAGGGAATGGGACGGGACATGTGGCTGGAGGAGGTCAGAGAGGTCAGATTGTGTTGTACCGTATACAGTATAGGTGGAGACAGGCATTTTGAAGTGAATGCTGTGTGTTACTGGGAGCCAGTGAAAGTCATGGAGGCCATGGTGGCAAAGGATTTGTCCGAGGGGGAGGATGTAAAGAATGAATATAGGAGAGGGCCAAGCACCGATGCCTGGGGGACGCCATGGGTGACAGATGTTGTGATTGATTTACAGTCGTTCATGGAAATGCATGTCTGAGGTGATCCTCAGAGTTACATGATGATTTTGTTTCATTATCCACTTCAACCCTATAGCATCCCTTCTGAGGAGAAGTTTAGCCAAACATAGCAGATCTGCATGCCTCGCCCTGCAAGGTGTTTGTAGATCGGAGTGAAAGGTCACGTTTATACTAAGTATTGACAGTTTGCGTGGTTAATACATGAAGATGACATACGCATACAATGATGATAATGCTGTCAAAGAGGTTTATGAAGCTATTATGCGCTTATGAAATCTATGAAAAAATGTATTATCTGCAACACAGTTGTATACAATATGTAGTAGGGGTCCCTCCCTGCTTCGATCAGCTCTCTCTCAGCTAAGGGTTCTTCGGCCGGGAAAAAACACTGCAGAGCCCTGGTATAAAGTTTTGAAACACTGCAGAGCCCTGCATGGTATAAAGTTTTGAAACACTGCAGAGCCCTGCATGGTATAAAGTTTTGAAACACTGCAGAGCCCTGGTATAAAGTTTTAAAACTGCAAACTCTCAACTGATCGGGTAAAAACATACCACAAAATAGTACTTGAGTATACTTTGGTTCCATTCCCCCAGTGCTCTGACGTCACCTCTAATGTCCCTTCATTGCCTGCTAACCGCACACATACGAGGCAGATTAACTGTTGACCGCGTGACAAATCGGACACGAAGGCGGTGGTTGACCTCTCGTTGCTCGGCCTGGGGCCCGCACCTGCGGTTGCATGGCTGTGTGGCGTGCGTGTGCACGTGCACTGCTTTTTGATTTATTTTCTTTTTTTTTGTCTCGTCTCGACTTTCAACAACATGTGGTTGCGTTCAGCGCTGGAAAAAGTAATCTGATTGTTTTTTAATCAAAATATGAGTAGCAATACCGCCAAAGTCCAAAGTCTGTTTGGAATTCACTACAGTACAAAGATATTGGCATGATTTATGAAATTATACGTAAAGTACTGTGAAATTGCCGTGCCTTACTGAAAGTAAAAACACTCATTATGCAGAATGCAGACTTTCGAAAATGTTAGCCGATTTACAAGCTCACATTGTCACATTGCACAATGTGTTGTGAGCTTGTAGATCAGCTATTGTAGGAGGAGTAAAATATAGAGCTCAATTGGCTAACATATGTTTTGTCACTTTTGTGTGCTATATATATATTTTTTAATGCAGTGGAGTAACTACAATATTTGAGTCTGAGATGTACTGGAGTAGAAGTATATGAAGTATTGGAAATTGGTTTGTGGCCCCTTGCTTTGACGTGCAGGGGATTGTTATGTCTGGAACGTTCCCGTCACTCCGTTGCATGTTCCCGGACATGTTAACATACTTACGTATGTTATACGCACGTGAGATGCCTCACGTCCTGTCATCACCTTGATCAACACCATGAAACCCAAGAGCGAGAACAGGAACATTTTGATTTATCACCTCTCTCTCTCTCTCTCTCTCTGATGTGTCACATTGTGAGTGCAGCCTGGTGGTGTGTCCCACAGTAATCGCTTCATAACTTACCAGACGTATCCCCCCACACGTGCTGACAACGTCAGAGGGGCGTCTGTAATAACAAGACAGTCTAATGTGTGTGTAATCACTGTAGTAGTAGTACGCGCACGCGCGTGTGTGTGTGTGTGTATTGGGAGAAAGGGGGATTATGCAATTCCTGGGGGGCTACAGATGTTCTAGCCGTGGGGTGGATGCAAGGTAATCACTTATGGAAGGGACCCCCCCCCCCCCCCCAACACGCACGCACAAAAACAACGTTGTGGGTTGTATTATTGTATAGCAACATGGCTGAGTGTCTGTCTGCCCTAAAAGGATGGGTTCACTTGGGGTCGGACCCTATACTAGGCTGTACAGCATATAGTCTCTGCCAGAGCATGTTCCACGTCCCCCAGAGCCCGTCAGAAGTGGAGGCTTCGGTTCAAACACAAAGCAGATGAGTTCAGGCGACAGGGCTTTTTTTCTATTGAAGAGCTTCATCCAGTATACATACGTTTAGCCTATATACTGCATTGCATCGTCATGGTTACGTCATGGTTTGTCCAGTATGTCTACAATGTGTGTTCGCAGTGTGGATGAATGAATGCATGGATGAACACAATAATGAACAAATGAATGAATGAATGCATGGATGAACACAATAATGAACAAATGAATGAATGAATGCATGGATGAACACAATAATGAACAAATGAATGAATGAATGCATGGATGAACACAATAATGAACAAATGAATGAATGAATGCATTCCCTTTAACCCTTTCCGTCCATCCGACGTGTCCACACGGCCTAGGCCATCCAATCGAGGGATGCATTGGACGTGTGAACACGTCCTATCGCATCCTCAATGATATCAGGCGAGGGGAGAATATTCTTTTTTAAATTTCGGACTCTCGGCCAGGCCGTACTTCGCTCTTCAGTCATAGCTTACAGTTCGATTAGCCGTTAGCGCGGCAGAAAGAATGCCTCGTATCTGCTCATCTAGGGCACTCTCTGTGGTTTTGATCTGATGGATATACCAAGCGCTTCATTTCTGACTTCAACATGCCGCTCGTTCAAAATATGAACGCTTTGGAGCTTCTAGCGATACCAAGGTAAGCTAGCAAAATATTTCTCCGTTTTTTTTTTTCCCGGATTGCTTTGCTTAAATGCAAATGCTTGATCACCAAAATGTGGTGATCAACAGTTAATGTCCGTAAAAAACAAACAAACAAAAAATCCAATGTGATACCCAGTGGTGTTTTGGGTCGTAGAACGGGGCACCATGGCGTGTGGCCAGTAATCTTTTTCACAAGCACGCAGAGTTACGGTTCACGCGTGTGCGCGCTATAAAACACGTCCCCCTAGATTCACAACGTGCCAAGCAGCAGCATAGTGTCCGTTGGGCAACTCGGGCCTTGGCCCAGTCCGTTTAGCTCTTGCCCTGCAGGCTAGCTGAGGTGAGGTGTTGAATGAATGCTGAGCTGTAGTCCACAAACGGCATACAGTACGTACATATTTGCCCTTCAGCCGCTTGTTGTCCATGTGTGAGAGGACGGTGAGGAGAGCCATGGCAAATGCGTCATCGGTGGATCTGTCTTTGTGGTATGCAAACTGCCACGGATGGATCCATGCGGCGTGGCAGATAGCGTGGAGCAGATGTATTCCCTCGCCAGGCTTCTCAAAGCATTTTGCTGACTTCCCACTGTGTGCTGCACCATCGACAGACATGGACGTGCAGAACCTTTGTCTTTGAACTGATGAAAGGACAGGCGGAGTCGTCCGCCATCCTGCTAGACGCCATAAACAGACTGTGTTCTTATCTATCGGTTTATTACTTGTCAGGAGAACTTCAAAGGCATGCTTGTTTTCTTCCCTTTTTCTGTAACACAGTCTACTAATCTCTCCAAAGCAGTGGTTCTCAACCCCTTTTGAGCTTTAGTTGGACATATTGCACACGCAGGCACGCAAGTGCATACACACATGCACACACACACACACACACACACACACACACACACACACACACACACACACACACACACACACACACACACACACACACACACACACACACACGTGTATTTAACATGTTGATCTCAAAGCTGGATTCATATAGTTGCTACATGTAGCTAGTGTCACAAACATCTACAAGGGTGAGGTCGCTTCTTGCCCTCAGGGCATCTTACTGGTTTAATTTGACTCATGAGATATTATTTAGACACATTTGAGCAATTTAAAACGGCTCAATATATTTACATATAGATTGTGGGAGTGGAAACAAATCATGAACGTCGTGTCCGACTGACATGGGAATTTGCACGCACGCTCCCCAGTAGGCCAAGGACGATCTGCCACCACAAATGCTTAAAACCGGCCTCACGGTGGCGCTATAACAGGACGCAACACAGCCCTGGGCAGGAAACACTGCCACTTGTCTAGTTTACGTACTGTATGTTTCACGGGTCATCGCCATGTTGGCTAGTGGTGGACATTCTTGTTGAAATGCCATGATTGCCACAGAAATATACAAAATGAGTGGACAATAATATCACCTGGAACGGTAACAAGACAACTCACTCCGTTTCTGTTTTCCTCCCAGAATTTTCCCCAGTGAGGGGTGGGAGAGGCTGGACAGCAGACGGCTGGACTTTTAATTTCTCTAACTATAAACTTTCATGACAGCAGACAGCCTAAGTACAAATATAATTCATGAAAAGCTACAGTGAAGTCTGTTCACAGAAGTTGTTGTAGGATATGTGGGGATGATCTGACAAGGTACCATTTGAGTGGGCAATACTAAATAGTATGGGTGGAACGGGTACTCTGCATTTCCCGTTGTCTAGAAGCAGCACAAACGCCGACTACAAACACCTGCTCTAAAGGGCATAGGACAGCGCACGTTGTCGCCGTGCAGTGGTACCGCTACAGACAGAGGCATTGACACACACAGTCACAGCAAACAAATAGGACTGCTGACTGATCCTGAAACAAATTCACCTCAGAATGTTTTTTAACACAGGTTAAAAAAATACCCTAAAAAGTTGTCAGCACATCCCGGTTCAATTCCTGCACGTTTAGTAATGAATGGCACAAAACACCATGTTAGAGATGTTAGAGGGGGTCCTTACTCTAGCTGCTCTCATCTTCTCTCTCATGCGCTGTCTCATGGTGTGGTCGGACCGGCTGGAGCCGGGGGTCTGCAGGGGTCCATCTGCAGAGTCTGGGGTGGCTGAGGACTGACGCAACGGGGGGAGACCTGGAGGATCAAAAGGTTTCATGAAACGACTACCGTTTACTGCTGTTCATTACCTGTATTACCATAAGAAACACTAAAGGAAGGAGAGACAGGATAACATTGTTGTCGTGCAGAAGCGGTACGGTACCTACAAAAATATCAACTTTTTTTGTCATGGCCTACTTCGTCATACAGAGTCAAGGTAAAGGCTTCACTATTTCTGAACATTCCCGATCCATTTGCTGAAATGTTCCAGTCCACCGGACAGCAACATTATGAACCCACCTCTGTGGGAACCAGCCGGAGGCCTAGACAGGACCGCTGGTCTCTCTGCTGATCTCCCTTCTCCGCTGTTCTCCTGCATGTTGTCCTCATGGGAGTCCTGGGTAGAAGAGTATATTTTTATATTTTTCCAAAAAGAATACAAACAGCCAATTTGGAAATAAAGCATTAAAAACCAATAGTACTGGTTGAACCTTCTTACATGCCACATTATCCACATAGTGTCGTATAGTGAAGATGTGTCATACATATTCAGAGGAAAACCTGGAGACTTTCGACATTCAGTACTTATGTCTTATCAAGACAATCTCAAATTTGCCACAGGCAAGACCAAGTCTTATAGAGACGGACGCACGTGTAAGGACATATTGATGCCTGTTTTCTCATGATACAAATCAGGACGTAGGTTGTTACGTAAACGCAGGTACTTGACCCGAGTTTACTGAGGACAGTCAATCCAGGGCTTAACCTGTGACCTGTGAAAGGGTCTGCACTTTACGTGTGCAATCACTGCCCTGCCCCCCCCCCCCCCCCCCGGCACACACACACACACGCGCGCACACACACACGCGCACACGCACACGCACGCACGCACGCAATGTATGAATGAATGAACGCTTTGAGCAGTTTGGAAAAGCGTATAAAAATGCAATTCATTATAATTCATTATGTTAAAAACTCAGTTTAGTACACATTAAAGCGTGTTCTGCGCTGGCCATTTTGTGGTCGGCCTCGCTGACATTCTGTGCGTCTTCATGTGGCGCCTGTGGATGACATCACAGCCTTGGTATTGTTGTTTCATCTGTGTTTACCGCCCCTGCCCGGGGTCAAAAGGTCACACAGGACTTCCCAGCTATGACCAAAACGTTTTGGTCCCGTCGTCGAGGAAACAGGTTCCATTTGCCCCAGGGTCAAGGGTTAGGGGTAATTTGGCAAGATGACATCATCTAGCACAGGCCACATGTTTAGACGTATGCACGCACACACACACGTACATAGTGGTGCAAGTACAGTACTTAGATTTATCTCTCTTTTTTTATCTGACATGCACACAATGTGCACATGGATGCGCCCACAGGTTATTTATTCACATGATATTTAATGTTGCTGTCAATAGAGCGTCGCAGTCCTGCCCCCTTTCATGACGATGCCAGGACCAGGAAATGAATCCCAATGCATTTTTCCCATAGACATTTCATAAAGTATTTATTTAAAGACCTTTTAAGCGTCGTACGAAGCCAACTCGAGCAGTGACAAATCATGACAACAAACAATATTTTGGACCAAACAAATAATTACAAAGAGATAAAAACAACAAAAAAAGTGTTGTAACCTGCCGTTTTTTTCTACTTTCTAATTATTTGTTTGGCCCAAAACATGTCATGATTTGTCACGACAAGAGTTGGCTTTGTCCGCGGCGTAAACGTCTTTAAATAAATACTTTCTGAAAAGTCTATGAGGAAAATGAACGGGGATTTCTTTTCCGGGTCTCGCGAGGGGGACGGGACTGCATAGCTCAGTCAGCCTGGGCACTGGGCTCTGTCATGAACACAGTTAAACATTGTGGACGTTTAGGATTCAATGCTTATATACAACTTTATGTATCAGGCGTATGTCCTGTGTCTGTATGCTTCTGGATGCTTGGGGTTTACGGGAATATGCGATCTGTAACAACGTGTATCATAGAGCTATTCGATTCTTTCTGGGAGTCCATAAATTGACTCCAATACTAGCAATTAATGGGGATATTGGATGGGAACCCCAAGCATCAGACACAAATAATGTGAAATGGTACGACTATGGAATAGACTTGTGAAGATGTCTGAGGAGAGACTCACCAAAAATATATTTAACTGGGATCTTAGAGGTGGTCACCCCTGGACAAATGAACCGAGAAGTTTATTTTATTCAAATGAATATTCAATCAATATTCTTTCATTTTGTCCCATATCTCTGGCACCTGGCCAGCGTTTCTGTTTAACAGGTGGCATGGATTGTAGCCGATCTACAAGCTCATGTATGGTCACAACTTACGCTATGTGTTGTGAGCTTTTAGGCCGGGTATTCTACCATATTTATAGAATTAAAAAAAATAACACGTGTCTGATGTGAACGCCCTAGACAGTTTTTAAGTTGCTCGGTTCAGTATTTGATATCCATTTTATCAGACACGCCCCCTTCCGATACAAACCCCTTTTAACCATGCTAAAGTAGGGTTAGGGTTAGTAGAAAACACCCGTCCTTGGATCTGATGACTCATGCTGCTCTCCTAACACACGTGTGCGTGCGTGCACAAACATTTATCCATCTCCATGGTGTCCACGAGCACAGACCATATGCCGCACACGTTCCAATGTGCTAGTTAAAGCCAGTGATGCTACACGCCACCGCGCCATGTTCAGTATGCCTGCTGTTAGAGGGGGCCATCACCATGGCAAGGTCACCGTTTGTCCCACGAGCTCACCAAAACATTCTGCTAAGATTTCTGCCACATTCCATCTGTCACTCTCCAATGCACTGGTGGTGAGCAGTGGTCATCAATATGACACGGACACGTGTCTGTGGCAATGACATGGCCTGGTCCATGGTCAAATTTAATCTTAAATGATCCGTTTGTTGTTTTACACACCATTATAATTAATGTTCTTTTTTTTATCATGAGAACCAACAGGTTAATTTGGTTCCATTTGTACACTATAGAGTTACAGACCTGTAATGGTCATTCAGGGTTCTCTTTATGGGATTCTGGTAATAGAATTTGTCTGGCGATGTCCGTTCATTTTGTATGTCTGTGTGGGGAAGAAGCAGCGACTCTACTACGAGGCTCTCTCGCGTGACTGAACTTCTCACCCTGTCGCTATAAGGGAGATGCCAGCTACACGTCTGATAAAACTCATTTTGGCCGCTGTTATCTGCAACCTAATTCTTTCGACTTCTTATTCTTTATTTTGCTTTCAGCAGTGTAAAAAAGGTCGTCGTCATAGTTTTAGTCGACAAAATCAACATTGGTCTGGTGGGCACATGCAGGGGTCTCGAATATCGATACTGTGACACACACACACACACATGTACGCATGCACTCACGCACGCACTGTGTGTCATTAACATGTCGCCACTCTGCCCAGAGAAGCCTCTAATTGCAGGGTTGAGCACGACACCGCCTCCCGCAGGCCACAATGAGGTCAGCCTGGCTTTGGATGGAAAGGCGCAAGGCATGCGTGCGTGCGTGCCCAAATGTCCCAAAAATACTATTTGAGAAATGTACAGTTTTGTTGTACATGTCCATGGACATGGACTATTTCCTAAATCCACACAAGAAACAATTATTTTATTCATTTTTTATTTGTTTGGCTTGATATATTCTTATAGTACTTGTGCAATGTTGTCGCACAGGCAAAATAATACATCTACAAGCTCAACACACTTTGCGATGTGATGCATTGTGAGCTTGTAGATCTGCTATTTTGGGTGTGCAATTGATATCAGTGTGCGTGTGTGTGTGTGTGTGTGTGTGTGTGTGTGTGTGTGTGTGTGCGCGCGCGCTTGACTCACTCACATCTTCAGTGTACTGAAAAGTGAGTGCAGGCATGACTTGTGGCCATAGCTGTGGAATTATTGCCCGTTTGTGCAATTCCAAACTTAATGTCAGTGTGTGTTTGTTTACATGTGAAAGTGTGTGTGTGTGTGTGTGTGTGTGTGTGTGTGTGTGTGTGTGTGTGTGTGGTGAAGGCAGCACATCTGGGTGGCTGGCGGACTGCCAGCAACGTTTGGCTGATGCGTGGGCTCCAGTTGTGTTGCCAGGCAACCGTTGCCAATGCGGGGGCAGGGCAGAGACCGGGGAGCAGGGGAAGTTTAGAGGGTTCAGACGCTAAAGGAGCACTTCGCCCATTTTTTTCAACCTGACCTTCGTAATGATTGGCCCTGGCCCCTCACCAATCGTTGTATGATGGCACAATTTCCCGTCGACAATTTCCCAGTGACATCATCGACGGGGATTCTCTCTCTCTCAAAGTCGGCATGCTGAAATAAATGCCATGTCTCAAAGTTTGCTTTACTTTATGGGGGATGTTTGCCACTCACAAGAAGTGATTAAGTAAAGGATCGATACCACACAAATTTCGCTTAAAAGACGTACAGTCTTTTTTACAGGCTCATTTATTATTATATTCAATTTTGTTCTTTGCCATTGTTTTATCATTTTAACTATGTTTTATTGAATTCTATTTTTGCCCTGTGAAGCACTTTGAGCTACATTTATGTATGAAAGGTGCTATACGAATAAAGTTTATTATTATTATTAGTATTATTATTTAAGCCTAAACTGCTTCGTTCCTTTGGGCTCGTTGAGTCGTTTTCGCAGACCCGTGGTTGCTTGGTTTCTCGCAAAATCTGGCAACACTGAACAGATGGAGGGAGCACATGTTGGAAGTCTCTCTGTGACAGATTATTGTCACATTAAAAATGACCATAAAAGCAGGAGAATGCGTGCATGGGGCCTGATGCTCCCTCCCGGCCGTGTTCACCTGAACTACGTCGGTTATTCTCTCAGGACCAATACAAGCAGCGCCGGGAAAAGTGCACGTTTTGTTTAAAAAATAAAAATCGAGTACTCCTTTCCACACGCCTGCTCGAAGTATTCTCCCGGGTCCAATACCGGGGTCGCTTTGTATCATTTCAATCTGGACTCTTTTTGGTTTCCAGTATATCCCTGGAAAAGCTGCACGATAGCCTATCTGCTGTCCAAATGCTGTCACGTACAGTAGGCTGGCCCGAAGCAGTGCAGGAACGATTAGTCTGAATATTTAGGAAAAACATACAAATAAAATAATAATAATGATAACTCTGATTCAGTTTTGTTACAGTTTTTCTTTTGTTTTTAACAGTATTTTTCTCGTGGTTCTTTTGGATACTTCTCTTCGGCACATTGTGAGCTTGTAGATCTAAAAGATGTCTGTGTACTTTCAGTACATTGAGCACAGATTGGTGAACCAAAAAGATCCACCGGCAAGTTTGAATCCACCTCTCTAGACCAGAAATTGCACGCACGCATGCACGTGTGCACGCACACACAGGCCCAGCCGCATGGGTTTAGCAGCATAAACATGATTTTGCATGCATACACAAACATAAACACCAAGCTGTTCCACCAACTCACCACACGTAAACGTGATTTACAATGTGGGCTGTGTGTTTACACGCGTACAGCCACGAAATATAAAATGTAGGTCAAACCACAATGGACAGAGAGAGAGAGAGAGAGAGAGTCTCCCTCATCTTATGGTGAAACCGCAGACCCCAGTGGAGTGATGTGATGTAAATGGTGACAAGCAAATCAGTGGTGGAAAGTAACTATAAGTTCATACTGACACTTAAAGGACCTTTCACTCATAAACTGGTCCCTACTAATGCTTTTCATTACATGGCAGAGGTTCCCGAAACTCCCCCCCCCCCCCCCCCCCAACAGTGACAAGCACATATTTTATTTGACAATTTGACTTGATTTGATTGTACTTGTGGTCCAAGACCGTCCAACAATGTTCTTTTTTTCTTTTAGTTTACGTTTTAAAAAGGTCATCTGGCGTCCCCCCCAAAAACTCATGACCCACATGCTGAGAACCACTGTACTTATGGTACCAATGTGCAGTGTTGTTCAAGTTACTTTTAAAAAGTAAAGAGTTATAGTTAGTTACTTATCTAAAAAAGTAACTAGTTACTTAGTTATTAAATTATGAAAGTATCTACTTTCAAGTTACTTTACTTTACTTACTTAATAATAAAAACGATTTAAAGGTTTTTTTGTTCTGTTGCACAGAGAGAGTAAGAGAAAAGACAACTCCCTCCTAACATTATGAAATGTAGTGGAACAATAAAACATGTCCAGAAATGCGAGTGAGAAGCCATGTGGGCAAAGAGGCTAGTATGAGAGCACAAACTGTCAACACAGAGAGCGCTCTCTCAGCAGTCAGCACAGAGCCTGTATGACAGATAGACTCACGGCGCTGCATGGACTTTTCACTTGGATCACATAACATTGGATTGACATAATAACGCCATAACGCGGGTAATGCGTGCACAATAAGGCCGTTATGGAATGGGGAAATGTAAAGCGTTAGGTTACAAGTTACTGCAAAAAGTAGTTTTGTTAGGTAACGTAACGTGATGTAAGGGCGTTAGTTACAACACTGCCAATGTGGCTACGTGGCCTTTGCCTCAGAGGAGGCCTCCCCCCTTAGAGTGCTAATGTGTGCAGTCTATTAGGTAGGCCTACCTAATTATTGTCCATTGTTAAATGTAATGTGGTTCCGAAAACAGTGGTTCCGAAAATGGGGTCCGGGGACCGCCATTGAGGCAGTTCCAGGGGGTCCCCAGCTACATTATAGTTTGGAACCAAATGGACCCTTATGGGTCTGTAACTCTGAGAGTGTACTGAAAGTTCCATTTGGTTCCATTTGTAATTAACATTCATTTTACAATATAAATTGAGGGTCCCAGAGATAGAAATACCATTAAATGGGGGTCTGTAGACTAATATGGATGTCAAACTGGGCGGGTCCTTGAAATTAAACGGGTTGAGAATCACTGCTAGAGCCGTAAAAATCTTCTCTTATGTGGTTACCTGGCATACCTTTTCAAATGGGGGTTCCGCGGGGCTAATTAGTGTCAATTGGGAACCACTGGTATAGAACAGGGGCTCATGTGTGCACAGTGAAACAAAAGGCTTAAACAAAACCATCAGTTGTCCATACATGCCGTGAACATTCAATACCCTGCAGACCAAACATAGAATCCACTTTACAAAAAGACATTACACACATTTTAAGAATGGAGGAACAACTTCTCCCATGCCTTTCCAATGATTCCAGCCACTGCTAACATTTCCATTGTAACGCACAATCCACCATGAGACTGCTATACACATTAGCTAGGTATTGGGCACATTGGGTAGTGAAGTATTTCTCTGTGACACCGTGAGTGAATCCAGCATGTGTTTTGTTGAATCCAGACATGTGTGTGTGTGTGTGTGTGTGTGTGTGTGTGTGTGACTTCTACAAGGAACATAATGGTGTAGCATGATTGTTTTACAACGAGGTAGCTTGTGTGGTATGTGTACATTAGATTGTTGTGACATTATAACATTATAGCTCATAATGCAATCCTGTGTGGTGAAAAGAAAACACATGCAGGAACTCACGGTTGAGGGCCTTATTATACCATGACCGAGCTGTGTGTGTGTGGGTGTGTGTGTGTGTGTGTGTGTGTGTGTGTGTGTGTTTTCATGCTCTGGTGCATATCGCTCCTGGAGGAGTGACAGTGTGTTACACAACAGCTCATAATTCATATGAAAACAATCACTTGTGCTAATGATCATTTTACAATCTGACAGACTGTGTGTGTGTGTGTGTGTGTGTGTGTGTGTGTGTGTGTGTGTGTGTGTGTGTGTGTGTGTGTGTGTGTGTGTGTGTGTGTGCACGTGTACTGTATGTGTGTAGGTGTTCGCTACAAAGTCTTGTGGCGCCAGGGCGCCATGTGCTTGAAAATGGAGTGTTGAATTTGGACGACAGACATTGTTACTTGTCAGCAGGGATTTGATCCTGGCGTGTCGGCGATATGAATGAGGAGGGCGAGAAACATAAAAAAACACAAATGTATAACAGGGGCCAAGGAATGCAGCAACAAGAATCAAATATGCAATACGCACAATATGCCATAGAAGACCATACAAATGAGCATTTTAAACAGCTCACCCTAACCTACAGTACCGTCAGTAATACTATACATGAACCTAACCTTAATAACCCTGACCTCAGTTAAACTATGTTAAACCTAACCTTAACCCCAACATCATTGCCCTGCCTAAATGTAAGCAGAAACCAACCAACCATCCACGCACGCATGTGCACGCGCACACAGATGTATCAAGCAATGACAAGTGGAAATTTCAAGTGCACTAAAAGTAGCCTACCTCAAACTTGTACTTTAGTATGTGGCTATAGCTATGTAAATGTATGTGAGTGAATGTGCATGGTTACATCCACCTCTGGGCTGCTGCCATGTGCTTCCCATTACAGTCTGTTGTTGGAGCATTTGTTTCAGTGTGAAGTGTCTCCTTGCAGAACATTTGATTTAATGGAGTGTTGCTGGCTTACGTTGGCCGTTAATACTCGGGCCTTGATGAGGTTGCATTTCGTCACAGTGGGGAAGAAACCATGTATCTCCATATTGTGTTCATACTGTATATGTTTCATTTTTACATGAAAATGTATTCCCCTTCGTCCTACAACAGTGTCTGACAAAAGTAGATCTACAAGGTCACAACCCATTATGATGTGACGCATTGTGAGCTTGTGGATCTGCTATGTTGGATATAGTCTGACAAATATAAGTAATAGGCCTATACGTAAAAGTGAAGTGGTAAAGCGATTTTTGGTTTCATAAATATGTAACCAATGAAAAGTATTAACAAGAGACTCCATCGGACATAATGCTTTTGGACGTAAAGTGCAAGGTTTTCGACCGACGCCAACCATAAAAAAGCTCAACGTTATCACAAGTAATGACGGCGCGGGACGGGAGGGTTCTCACCATCGCACATACAGCCAAAGGAAATGAGGCGCGCATGTTGCCGACATGTCTGCAGAAATGTCTGCAGAAATTAATCTAGCCGTCCCTCGTGGCAAAGCTCCTCAAACTCCTTCTGCACGTTCTTTGTTGTCTGCTTCCAGACAGCTCTCCAAGCCTATAAGCTCCCCTAAAGAGGCCATCATTGCGGTTTGAAGACCGTTCAGCCGTTTCTCTGCGCTGTCAGAAGACTCATCTAGCACTTTGAGTTGACATTATCATCACAGGGACAGACACTGAGTTGATTTATTTGCATGGGACAGTGCATATTAATGAACAATGCATACATTGGCATACCGCCATTTTGGGGCGGCCTTTTTGGGGCGGATCTGGACAACCGGGGCTCCGACTGACTCGACACCGGGCACTGCATCCCCTGCGGTGGTGTGGCACACATGTGTCGGTGGGGCGAACGGTTTTCGAGTTATGTTGATTACACACACAGACAAACAGAAACTTGGTACAGACAGACAGACAGACAGACAGACAGACAGACAGACAGACAGCCAAGTAACTGTAAGTGCTGTGCTGCCTTTGGTGAATGAATTTCCCTCGCGGGATCAACAAATGTCTTACCTAAGATACCGTATCTTAAAATCTGTGTTGTGTTTAACATAGCGAACCGTGGAAGGCTGCCTACAGGCATTGTGGCGACACCTGTGTCATGACATAACTGCTGAACTGCTGCTAAAAAAAAGTTGACCACCAGCCAGAGAGAGAGAGAGAGAGAGAGAGAGAGAGAGAGAAGATTTACATACATACATCTATTTAATTCCATTTGGACCCTATTCAAAGTTCTGGTCCAAGAAACTTGATATATAGGTCA
The DNA here is from genome assembly GCF_963924005.1 of Protomyctophum bolini. NCBI lineage: Eukaryota > Metazoa > Chordata > Actinopteri > Myctophiformes > Myctophidae > Protomyctophum > Protomyctophum bolini. The sequence goes on along the minus strand of NC_137885.1, from coordinate 21,326,110 downwards.
GGATGTCTCCTTCCATCCTGTTCCATATGTTATGTCCACATGTACAGTCACTTAACAATTTTGGTGCCGGGGAATTTTTCAGAATAAAGGCGCTAAAGTGCCAAGCAGATGATGGGAGATTTACTCTGAAAACCCCCGCCTTTCATTTCACTCACACACACAAAGTTGCAATGCGATAATGGACACCATCGTTCTCACGATAGTGAAAATCTGAACATGTTTTAAAAAAATCTGCCGGGGGACAGCCGACAGGGGCAGGGACAGGGGTATGGTTAGGGTTTGGGGACAGGGTTAGAGATAGGGGTAGGGTACCTGAGGTTGAGGTAGGTGAGGGCCTGCAGGTGGCTCAGGTTTGGGGACAGGGATCTCATTCCGTTGTGGTACAGAATGACGGTCTCCAGACTGATGAACTGACACAGCTCCTCTGGAAGCTCGCACAGGCGGTTCTTAGACAGGTCTGGAAGAAACACACGGACATACACACAATAAATTATTATTCTTGTGAGGACTGGACGGAGACCAGCCTGGGGTCCTTGTGGGGGACCCCAAAAAAATTCAGTCTCAATTTGTCTAAGACAAATTTCTTCCTCGGGAGACTAATAAAGTATATCTCTCTATCTCTCTCTGAATCACTGCCTGAGGACAATCACTCCTCAATGTCTATTTGTCCAATTCTACTATACTTGTGGAGACATTTTGCACGCACACACACACACACACACACACACACACACACACACACACACACACACAGCCTGTCTCTGGTCTGCGGCTGCAGAGTGTGACACGACATGTGAGGAGCTTGCATACACTCAGGCCTGAGGACACTCAATCAGTCACAACTGGTGACCCCATAAATGCCACTGTTGTTCAGTGCTGGGAGAACTACTAGAATATTCTCACAAGTAAAGGGCCTGCATATATAGACCTGAGCCGAAATGGCTTCTAAATCCCAACATCAAAACGTATGTTGCTCTATCAATGATTCTGAAACTTTCACTATTGAGCTAAAGAGAGCCTGACCTGATTGCTCAGGGGATGAATTGAATCTTGACATTCATGTCAGATCCTGCATGTGAGACATGACTTTTGACATGATCTAAATGTCTCAATAGAAGAACAGGGTAAATAAATTACAACTAAGTTATAGTTACGTTGTATTATACTTTACCATACAGATTGGACAATAATAGATGTAATGTATTCATAAAAAAATGTTAGCTCAAGTCTTTTCAAAGGTATTACAAATGGTCAAATCTTATGGAACAAACAAAGAAATAGCCAATCTACAGTACATGCAAAGGGACTTTCCAAATAGTTTAGTGGACTAAAATGTTGAATATACTGTATATGCCTCTGAAATGTAGTGGAAGAGTAGATTATTCCTTATTACTTTTGAGTGCACTCAAAAGTGAATTGAGTGCACTTTAATGTCTGTGAGTGTGAGTGTGTGTGTGTGTGTGTGTGTGTGTGTGTGTGTGTGTGTGTGTGTGTGTGTGTGTGTGTGACGTGTGTGTGCGCGTGCGTGCGTGCGTGCTGAACGGGACAATAGCTCATTGTCATCGATCCTAATGAGCGGGAGTATTACGACCAAAACACTGCGTTGGCATGGCAACACATTCACTCGCAGACAAGACAGTAGTCATTACAGCTTAACATAGTGTTTATGTACCCTGGGGCACACACACACAAACACACGCGCAGAGACACACACACACACACACACACACCTGCGGTGTCAGTCAAGTGTTCGCTGCATGTAATTAAGAAGTCAATATATCAGAGCCCTGTCTCAGCTCACGCGCGCGCGCGCGCGCGCGCGCGCGCACACACACACACACACACACACACACACACACACATTCATGCAAGCACACACACGTGGGAATCAAAAACAAATATTGCGCCTACGCACACGTGCACACGTGCGAACACACACACACACACACACACACACACACACAGCTTGATGCAGTCAGCAGTTATTAATGGCAAATGCTGAATCAGCAGAGCTTTGGGCCTGTCTTGCCAGAGACTCCTCCATCGAGACGCTGTGACACACCTTATTGTGCATGCGTGCGCGCACTTTCACTATACTTATGCCTTATGGGTACATATTGCCCTTGCAAGTACAGTAATAATGCGGTCGATGCCCCTTCTGATGTCCAAACATTTGTTGGGAATGTGATATAACTATAGCTAATAGCTCAGAATGCATGTCCGAACCCTGAAGTACAATATGTATTGCACTTTAAGCTTACATATACGTAGGCTCTAGTCTAGCCTATACTGTATGCACAGCATCCATAAGCAATTGGGCCTCTTACAGGTCTTATCAATGATACTAATGAAGCCTCTCTGCTCTATTCTGTCCAACAGAGTCAAGGTATTTTACATCATGACTTCACCAGCTGGTCACGGTTATAAATTCAGATTTCATGCCGGTCAAATTGATACTGCACGCAGCAGCATGTTGGCTCACTAGTGGAAACACTTGACTGCTACATCAGTGAGACTCAAAGTGGGGTCCAGGTGCCCTCGTGTTCCCATGAGGGGCTTCCATTTGTACACTCAAGAGTTATGGTGATCCTTGAAATTATAAGGCTTGACTCGACTGTGCTACACAAAATGAAACGGAGCCTTCATTAGGATCAGTGCCAACACCTATACCCAAACTGGCCCAACTACTAAAATGTCTGCCTATTAGGAATGGATTCAGGTTGGTGTTACTGTTCTCCTCGTGAGTATATAGGAACACAAATGTGTGACGGGGTGACTTTAATAACTCTATGGGAATTATGTGACTCCATCGTGAATGTGTGCGTATGTGCGCGACCGAGTGCGTGCGTGCATGCTTGCAAGTGATGTAGGGGCATGCTTGCTTTCAACCGCACCAGGTGTTTGGGTGTGAGAGATGAAAGATTGAAGGTGTGAGAAGGGATCTCTCTCTCTCTCTATCTCTCTCTCTCTGAACAGCTGTTTTAACCATTGGGAAGTGAGGACATGCAACGGGGCAACCGGATAGACACCTGCAGAGAAGTTCTGCTCTTGTGCGTCTGCATAACTTTTACATAACCTGAAAGATAGTGTAACTAGCAGGAATATGCGTGCACAGTTTCATCGCAATCGGACGCTGTGTACATGATTCATGGCATTTTGTATACAAAACAGGGCACTCCTGAAAACTTTGGAAGCAAATCGTAGCCAATCAGGATGGAATATGAGATATCAAACAGACCTGTCTTGATCACATGACTATAGAGATCATGCATGTGTACCAATTTGCGTGATATTTGGATAATGTGAAGGAGAAATATATATATATTTTTTTTACATAAGTTGGCCTCCTGGTGGTGCTATAAAAAGCATAATATGTGAAAAATGCATGGTCAAGGCGTTTCCTTTGCCTCTAGAGATTGTGCATACAAAGTTTTACACGGATAGGTGCAGTTCTAGGTAAAAACACGAATGGGCCAGTTATAGTGCCACCATGAAGCTACATTTTCAAATGGCATTTCTTCCTCAGCATAGTGGGAATGTGCATGCAAGACACACGGACGGACACACACACACACACACACACACACACACACACACACACACACACACACACACACGGACACAGACTGTGAAACGTGATTCACAGTATTTGTGATGCACAAAAAAAAAGCCACAACCAAAAGACTCAGGCTATTAAACTAGCCTGTCTTCTACCCAGTGACTAAAAAGTGAATGAGTTTCAACCACCCATTTACCTTGTGTGTCTATATATGAAGCTGTATGGTTACACATTATTATCAGAGCCAGAGAGGTACTGTGATAAACTGTAATAAACTTGACTACTGCAACTCTCTCCTTACTGGCCTTCCAGCGTGTGCACTTAAGCCTCTCCAATTGATTCAGAATGCCGCAGCACGTTTGGTCTTCAACCAGCCCAAATTCTCACATGCTCTCTGCTCCCTCCGTTGGCTCCCGTTACTGAGTCACTGAATACAAAACACTGATGTTGGCCTACAAAGCAAAGCAACCAAAGGTATGGCACATGGCACTACCTTATCTTCAAAGTCTGATCAACCCCTACACTACAGTGAACAGGTATTTTCACCTAAAAGACAAACAAACTTCATACAGCAGTCATTGTGTGTCACAATTACCATCCTCAATTTTCTGCCCTCAATACGTACTTTGCTCAGCCAATCAAATCACCTCAATTCTGTGCTCAGTCAATCAAATCATCGCTATGATTCACACGAAACACACAAAGTGTGTGTGTGTGTGTGTGTGTGTGTAATCTGCACATCTTTAATGGGCCCCACGGCGGCCTCGCATGATCTTAGTGGGTGGAAGATGTCTTATCAGAGTATGTACACGCACACGCAAGTGTGCAGTACAGGGATGTACAGATAACATTCACATAGGGTATAGCAGCTCATGAAGACAGAAAGACAGACGGACGGACGGACGGACATGTAATCTGCGCCATTTGGCTGATTATGCAGTAAATTACGCGATCACAATAAAAAAACTCTAATAGGGTCTAATAGACAAACATGCAGAGAAGAGAGAGAAGTATCTCAAAAACATTAAGTTGTGTTCATTGTTGGATCATTAATATGCAATTGTGTTACTTGTTTGGCAGTTGCGATGAGTTACATACTGTAGGGAAGTAATGGTACAGTAATTATATTAGCCTACTTTGTAGCACATTATACTGCCCAACCATATCAGGGGCCTGTCGGGGGCCACGCTCCACTCCACGTTCCCTAGGTGGGAGCACGCACGCGATCCAAATGTACTTAAAACACCGAAAGTACTCATTATGTAAAATGTCCTATTTAAGTTTTCAAAATGTATAAAAACAGAGTATTTTCAAATGTATATATAGGTCTGAAGTGGTTAATGTATGATTTATAATAATAATAAAAATCTACAACGTGATTGACAAATAGTTGTAGTGGAGTAAAAGGTACTAATATACCTCAAACACCTCAAAAGTGTACTTAAGTATACTGTAGTTGAGTATAAATGTATTGTATTTATACCGGCAGTTACTTTCCGCCACTGATAATTGGAATCCCACGTAGACGGAACGTTATCTGGGGCGCCGAGGACTCTCGGCTGCCCTCGCGTGTGCCGGGTGCGGAGGGCCGTTCGTGACTGGGCCAGGGAGTCGGCGCCGGGCCCCTATAGTACTATATCTATGTATTGTTGTAGTGGAGAACAGAACAGGACTGCAGTGCTGGCAGCTCCGCTGCAAGGTACGTGCTCTCTTGTGGTCTGCTGCTGCTTCTCGGAAATCTCCTTTGGTTCCTTCCACTTTCCAAGATATTTTTAAAAAGATAATACTGGCTTTGAATATAGACGCCGCTGGCATGCTGCTAATTAGCCTTAATCCATGTTTCTGGTAATGTGTCTGTGTCTGTGTGGTACACGTGTGTGTGTGTGTGTGCGTGTGCGTGCCTTTTGGGAAGGAAGGACACTCCGTCGATTCCGTGCCGACAGTGCAGAGATACATGATAATTGACGTTGTTTGTTCAGCCGAACCGCAATGCTATTTCTTCAGCTGAAATTATGGTCTCGGCACTCCAGTACTGATTAGCACACACGCACACCAGCATGCATGAGCATGGACAGACACACACACACACACACACACACACACACACACGCGCGCGCGCACTTGCCACACACACGCGCGCACACACACACACACACACACACACACACACACACACACACACACACACACACACACACACACACACACACACACACACACACACACACACACACACAAGGTCCTATTCAAATCTATTAAAAACTTTGCATCTCATTATAAGTGATATGCTTTGGTTAAAACATGTATTTGTTTTATGTTAAAATGTTCTGTATTGGAACTGTAATCATTGTACATTGTTGTAATCATGGCCTTAGTGAACCCACAGTGATTCAGAATGATGACGTACAGAAGAACACACAGGGTGCATATCGGAAAGTAACTACAGTAAGCACAGTAGATTTACTGTACTTAAGTAAAACTGTGAGGCCTCTGTACTTGAATTGAGCATTTACCATTTGCTATACCTTTACTTCTACTCCACTACATCTCAGATCCAAATATTTTACTTTTACTCCACTACATTCAATTGAAAACTATTTACTAGTTACTTTGTAGATTTTGATCATTCTTACGAAACATACTGTAGTGTAGATGAACCACTTCAGCAGTATATACATTTTGGCCATTTGAAAATAGACGACCTACAAGCTCACAAAGTGTCGCGATGTGACACATTGTGAGCTTGTAGATCTGCTATTTTCAAAACTTTTACTTTTGGTACTTTAAGTACAGCTTGAAGCCTATACTTGTGTACTTTAACTCAAGTAAATGTTGAATTCCAGACTTTTACTTGTAACAGAGTATTTCTATATTGCAGTATTGATACATTTACTTAAGTAATGTAACATGCAAGTACTTGTTCCACCACTGGCCATAGATTTGTTAATGATTGCAGAAGGTTTACAGCCAGACTTGAAGCTTCGTAAAAACTACATGTAAATACTATGTAAAAACCAGTGACTGATCAGATTGGTTTGGTTATAGTTTCTCACTTCATGTCAAGGTGAAGATTGTTCCATGGCTCAGAGTGATGTTCTCCAGACAAGTCTGGACTTGTATTTAAAGCATTACATTACACAAGGTTATTACAATGAGGCTAATAAGATTGTACGAACAAATCCATCCATTACAGACATGTGAAGGCAGGTTGGGAGGCTATATACTTCTAATTATCATAGTTGAAACTAAGAAAGGGTTCAAAGGAACCCCTTGTGAAATTATTTTACCTGTGCAACAAGGCATCTTAAGTAGACCGTATAGATGATTTGAACATGTTCTTTTTGCCGTCTAAACGTAAGGCACATCTCATATTTTATTTTACCGTTTTCTAAGGAAACTGTCGTGTCGGGCCTCAATTTCTATTCCTAGTGCATGTCAAGGAAGACGTCACCTGACCACATAAAACTACCCGTTTCCAAGGCAGAATTGCCACCTTATGGCGAAAAGTGGGACAGGTCTGTGTTCCTGAAATATCATTCCAAGACACAAGCTGGCTCTTAAAAAAGAAACATAAATAACTAGAAAAAGTGCCCTTCTGGGCACAGGTCTCCACCAGGAGTATAGGATATCATTCCAAGACACAAGGCTCTTAAAAAAGAAACATAAATAAGGATAGGAGTGTAGTGATGTTTGGCAAAATGTTTAGGAGTAATAATATTACTCCTAAACATTTTGATATTATATGATTATATTATAATCATGTTTTATGTGTGTGTGTGTGTGTGTGTGTGTGTGTGTGTGTGTGTGTGTGTGTGTGTGTGTGTGTGTGTGTGTGTGTGTGAGACACGGCTTGGCCTGTCGTAGCGCCACCATGAGGCTGATTTGAAAACTGTCTAGTGGCATTTCTTCCTCAGCCTAGTGGGAATATGCATGCACAGTTTCACCGCAATCGGACGCTGCAGCGTTGAGTAGTTGTGGCGATTTGTACAAAACGGGTACAAAGCAGACTACTCCTGAAAAGTTTAGAAGCCAATCGAATCGTAGGCAATGAAGGTGGATTATGAGAAATCAAACAAACCTGTCTTGATCACATGACTATGGATAGCATGTTCATGTTCAGTGTCTTGCTCAAGGACACTTCGACACTAACTCTGGGGGAGCCCGGGTTCGAACTGGCAACCTTGTGGTTACCATCCGACCACTCTACCCCTGTTCCCCGACACCACCGCCGCCCCCAGAAGGTTGGCAGATATTCGACCACAGATTTACTCAGAGGCATCAACAACATACTCAAATGTACTATTGACATTTGTATTCAATACAATTGCTTGTGAGGGGTTCAAACAAGGATATGGTGCTGTGAGCCGGTGACACACACATACCCCTACAATGTTTGTATAATAAATAATAAATGTAGCCTATTGTACAGTATTTAGGACCCATGCAAAACACATGCACGCACACACACACACATTCAGACAGACACAAATGTAGGCTATAGAATACATGCAGACGGTCCACGAATGAGCACAGACGAGTCGAGACTCGACACACACACTGGTCTGTGAGGACAAGGAATAATGTCCTCAGAATATCTACGAGAACGAGAGAGAGAGAGAGAGAGAGAGAGAGAGAGAGAGTGAGAGTGAGAGTGAGAGTGAGAGTGAGAGTGAGAGAGAGAGAGAGAGAGAGAGAACTGTTTAGAGAGCTCTAATCAGGAAACGGCTTGAATCACATAAGTATAACAAACAGCATAGAAAACAGCAAGGTCCGTGTATTTTTTAATTTTAATTTTATATTTGATCGTGGAAATTTGGAAAAAATTCCGTCTTTGTTCTATAAACTAAATTCTGAAAATTGAAAGAAATTTGAAATTCAAATCAAATAAACGGACCCAGCCAAAAACAAAAAGGTTGCTTACCTTGAGCCGACTTCAACAGCTGTGTGGCCATGGTCAAACTTTGGAACCCACATGGATAGAGAGCTCGTCTCGAGTCAGGGCCCATCCGCCATACATCCGACAGTTAAGTGTCCAAGTGTCCTTGAGCAAGACGCTGAACCCCAAATTGCTCCCGATGTATCATCAGCGGATGTCCAGCACAATGGCATGCAGCCACACCCTCGTCTCAGGTCCCACATCACAGAGGCCGATCTCCGATGGTGGTCTTTATACAGGGGACAAGTGGTGATTCTGTGGCCTGCAGTCTGCTCAGGCTCCCCTGCACAGTTGCATACTGTGCTCAGCGTCTGCCAGGTCCCACTTCTTCATAGATGTTTTGAAGCAGCCAGCCCCAGTACACTCAGTCTGTCCAGCAGGGTCGATTGCCGGTGTGGCGTGGCAGGTCTTATCCTTCTCCGTCTCCGTCTCCTGGCTCCCAGATGTAGCGGTGACTAGGCCCAGCTGACCATAGACATTAAAAAAATAGATGCCTCACTGGCCGCTGCAGTTCATTGGAGCGACTGGTGTCTCCATTGAAGGCAGGAAGTCAAGCAGGAAGTGCCATGGGGAAGCGCTGAAGGCACGCTGCGTCGCTGCTTAAGTAATCGCTGCTATCACTCATACGACTCCTCCATGTCTCTCGCTGTCCCTCAACTGACTACTGGCCAATCACAGTGCGTCTTTTCTGGGACTTCCATTACTTCCGCTATGCTTTGCAAGGAATCTTGGGAAAATTGTGCCTTCAATTTTAACATGCGCCCCAGAGCCGGAAGAGGCGTCTACCTTTATGCAGCTGACTCCTACTCCTGCTTCCAGGATGCTGCCGTCCATGCCCCCTGGGTCCGGAGTAGGTTGGGAAGAAGTGTCTGAAATAAATAAATAAAGTCACCACAACTCACTACCAACCGTATATTATGTATGCTGTCTGTCACAACACAGCCTATACAGTACATGCAGTGTATACTGTCACACAACATATACACAACCTATACAAGTATACCGTATCCTGTCACAAATAGAAGGCAAGGCCATTTTACAATATATACTGTATAGCATGCACCTTTCATAGACAAAGAAAGGCAAAGAAAGTGCTTTACAGAATAAAAACAAATACAGAGATAGTTAAAACTAGACAACCTCGGAGAGGTCGCAATTTTAAAAAATTGCAGAGTGTGGTTGCCGCAGTGGCTTACATATATATACCCCTCCCACTGATATTGCCAGCCTGTTACAGTTTCAAGTCACACCTTAAATCGTGTGTAAGTAATTCGGAGGGGATTTAACCCCCGAAATTCTGGTTTTTCGACAAACGGTTACATTTATCGCGTTTGCGGCGCCCCCTATGGATGAAAATGGAATTGCTTTTGGAACTCGGTTGAACGAACCACCCCGGACATGTGATTCAAATTTTGGATGGATTGGACATTCCGTTCGTGATTTATGGCATTTTTCGTGCTATAGGCCCCTCCTACTGACTTCGGAAGACGATTACGGCCGAACGATACGCACTACCGAAAATCTGCGTTTGTGTTTTAATCGGATGGGTCCAGAGATCACGTGTACAGATTTTTGTGAGATTTGGACAAAATCTGTAGGAGGAAAAGCAAAAAGTGTGTTTTGGACAAAATTCAAAATGGCGGAAAATCCATCATGGCGGAAATGGGCGTGGCCTATATGGGGAGATGCGTCATGACCCAAGGAATCCAGGGAAAAAATAATTTTGATTTTACGACATACGGTTCAAGAGTTATGAGCCAAAAGGTAAAGTGGGCTGTTATAGCGCCACCATGAGGCCGACCTAAAAAAATATATTTTTAATTAATTTTAGTGATAATTAGGAAATATTCCTCCAAGTTTTGTAACTATAGTGCTTACAGTCTCAGAGGGAAAAATACTTGAATGTGATTTTTTGCATTTTTCCATTGAAGTCAATGGGATAATTTAATTCACTAATAAATTCATATCAATTAAACTATACAACATTTCTCTTAGCAAAGTACACGCCATCGATTCCCGATTTTTCCGGTCAATTTGACATATGGCTCAAGTGCGTACAGTCAAAACTGAGGGAGGGGTAGTGCGTCAAAATAAAGACTAGTGGAAGAAAAATAATAAGTGGAAGTGGAATAAAGTGTTACAATTACAAGAGTCTGGTTGCCCTGTTGGGCAACCACACTAATAATAAAAAAAACGTTAATGGTTTTTTTTGCGGCTTTCGCCTTTATTTTATATTTATTTATAGAGGGACAGACAGTAGGCTGACAGGAAATGGGGCAGTGACATGCAGTAAAGGCCGTCGGGATCAGGAGTCGAAACCGCAGCACACTGCCAGACTCAAGCTACCGGCCAAGGTGTCTGGACCGCTGAGCCACGGCCCAGGCCAGCACAGCTCATTTAAAGCCCAGGCCAGGCCTAGCTGTTATTAAACATCATCAGGGGTATGGTTGGGTATTTCCTAATGTACCCTGTAATGTTGTTCCAGGTTTGTGGTGCATAGTAGTGAAATGCTGCTTCACCATGTTTTGTTTGAACTATGGAGGGAACAATTAGCCAGCCCCATATGACCTAAGGCAGAGGTTCACAAACTTTTTTGGACCAGGTACCCCTTTTGGGGTAGATATTTTTCCAGGTACCCTCTCATCCTCGCAACACGGATAACAATATATTTACAACCACAAGCAGTGTTTCCTGCAGGAAAAAGCTTTGGCATGGTGCTGGGCACAGGCCGCAATTTTGATTAATTAATTAATAAGATTAATACATTAAGATTAATTTGTATTATTGCTCTTGTATTGCTATTGGAGACTGCTTTAAACACTGCTTTAAACACTTTAGCACTTTATGAACATGAACAAAATAAATGGGTCCCCCCTGGAACTCCCTCAGGTACCCCTGGGGGTCCCCGGACCCCACTTTGGGAACCACTGACCTAAGGGTTCTAGGGGGTTCATTAGCCATGATTTGCAACACTAGATTTTTTTTAAATAATGGAATCTAGAGAATCTAGAGTTGCAATATGCTCCACTGACATCACATTGATCCAAATTGCATGTTATGAGCTACTTTCTTTTAAGAAATTCTGTACAGGTGATTATTTTTTTAAGTGTTGGAGTTTGGAAGTGCTGGTCAAAAGTCACTGACGCCCTAGCCCCTCTCGGAACCCTCCATAAAGCTTTTATGAAATTTGGATTTCGCTTTATTGTAGGGTCCCTGTACATTACTTCATTTTCGAATGGGAATGTTGGAACGAGGACATAAACATCCTCCACATTAAGTCGATCTGCGCACTCTGACGATTTTTTTTTCTTGTGAGGGCTTCTGAATGTGCGAACTATAAGTACCTATACATACCTCTGAGAATATCTCCTGTGTCGCGGAAGCCGTTAAGTATTTTTAATCCATGTTTGATTAAAAATGTCGCTTTGATTCTTCTTGTTTATTTACCGTTTATTGTACCGCCTCCCGATGTGCGGTTGGCTTGTGCCCCGGCTACGTCCCTGCCTCTGATCTGCTCTGTCATAGCCATAGCGCCACTAGCTAGCCAGATAGGCGGTACAATGAGGTGTCAATAAACAAGGTAGGAAGAAGCGACATTTTTAATCAAACATAGATTAAAAATACTTAACGGCTTCCGCGACACAGGAGATATTCTCAGAGGTATGTATAGGTACTTATAGTTCACACATTCAGAAGCCCTCACATGAAAAAAAGACGTCTAAGTGCTCGGATCGACTTAATGCGAAGCTGTTTACGTTTATTTATGTGTGCGTATCCGGTGGCAGGGTGGCACTGGAATGGAACCCAATGTACTGAGTCTACAAAATGTCAGAAACTTCAGTACCATTTGGCCCAATCCCAATCCACTCCCTTGCTGACTCAATGAGCCCTCACTGACTTAGCTGCGCGTTCATGTGAAGTCTGCGAGGGCTTGAGGGATGTCCCATTTGAAATCGGTAAGTCAGTGAGTGCTCAGCCCCGCCCCTTTATGTGCCCTTTGGCAAAGTCAGCGTCGATGCTGACTTTGGGCTGACTTTAGCAAAGAAATTACCCACAGTTCATAGCGTTACCAGGGGAATGAGGGGGATACTCCAAACGTCAATCATTTAAATATGCAAATTAGTTATGTATCGCGATTAGAATGTCAACAAACACAATAGTGCTTTCTCACTGTTCTCAAAAGGAGACGGAATGGAAGGATATAGGCTATATATTTAATAACAATAATAATAATAAGGGAAACATGATGAGAAATGACTAATGAGCAAAGTAAAAGAATATGGAAATGAAATGTATAATGAATATTAATATATATGAATATTACAACCCATATCACACAAGAAAGTGTATTTATGAAACTAATAATAAAACCATCAGCTTAAATACTAAAATAGACATGATAGACATGTATAAATAGGCCAAGCATGTAGGTGTAGGCACTGCGGCTGTGAATAAGGACAGGTTTTATAAAGTGATGCAAAGTGGCATGGACTCATGCATGGCGGACTCATCTTCAAAGTGCTGTCCCATTTCTTTCACAACAATGTGGAGCCCTTGCAGCCTCTCACCCTCAAGCACTTACAGCTGACGTCATTAAAGTCAATGAGGGTCCAGGGCTCAGGGCTTGAGGGAGGCAATTGGGATTGGGCCTACCATTTGGGTTCTGCTTGTGGGGCTACTGACGCCCAAGCTTGCGTATACCACCTGTACCACCTGTTTCGAATTTGCACATAATGCAGGAGACAGCAGCAAATAAAACGTTTTTTGTGTCCCCTCAAAATGTTACATGTTGTTGGTTTCTTTGTTTGTGTCGTATAATTCTATAAATGAACCAGCAAATGTGAAGGTGCTACTGTGCTATTGTCTGCCAACACGGGAGAGAATTTACTACATTTGTAAACAGTGTTGTAGTTCCGTCGATTGTTTGTGTCATTGTGTTTGTTTACATATAGTCCGGTCATGATTGACGACAACAGTCACAACAAGGACATTCATAGTTCATATTTCATTGTGTTTACGAGAATATTTGTATGTTTTGTGTTGCAGTTTTTCACGGTGTCCAATGGGAAAATAAAACTACCTTAAAGACATCAGTTGGAGCGTTGGACGTTAAACTCACCAACATTGCAGCTGCAGTCCAAGCTTGAATTATCCTCTTTCAATCTGCCGAGCTTGTTTTTCTTAAAAATCCCCCGTAGACATGTTATGAGCTACTTTTCTGCGACAGGCCGTAAAACAAGATGTGAGGGGGAGTGCATGTTTAATAGCATGCCGTGCGTGACGGGGAGGCGCGCTGCGTCGGCCTCTTCTTTGGGTGTCTAACGCCAGGGCTCCACTGGGCGCGTCTGCGTCGCGTTGCGTCTCCGACGCGTGCGTCAAAAAACGAACCGGTTCAATTTTAATGGTGACGCACGCAACGCGGGCAGTGGAGCCACCCTTCATTGATTAAAAAGGGAACATTCTGTGACGGTGACGCTGACGCGACGCAGACGCGCCCAGTGGAGCCCTGGCGTTACCTGCGTATGCCTGCGTGTGCACACCTGGTGCACACGCAGTATCGCCATCTACTGTTTGCAAATAGAATGGGCCTACTAAAAAGAAAAGAAAACTAACGGTACGTGGAGCTGCCTGTATCAACCATCATGTGACATAATGATAATTCACCTACACCTGTGGTTGCGCCGATGTCAGACTATAATTGACGTCATGCATCCACACATATTCCTCTATGCTGCCATGCTGTTTGTTTGCGCAAGAATAATGTATTGCAGTAAATGCATAAATGCAGCATTTGTATTGATACCTTTTCTATATAATAAAAAAGAGTACTTTTTCCACTGTAGAGCATGCACACATGCATTCACATGTGTTTGGAAGCATCCATTTCCAACCAGCCAATCATCCAAACAACCAGCCGTGCATCCAACGTACATCCATCCACGCATCTCTTCAAACACAATGCACAATCGACCCTGTGTGTAGGTGTCATGAAAGGGGGGGGGGTAACCATGAGGAGACAGATATAGGCCTACTTAATGCGCGCGCGCACACACACACACACACACACACACACACACACACACACACACACACACACACACACACACACACACACACACACACACACACACACAGACTTTAAGGAGATGCAAGTCAGTGAGGTATTTCCCCTGTGTAAGCTGTGAGCTGATTGGTTGTCACGCACGAGCCCTGATGATGGACGGACGATTATGGAGACAGAGAGAGAGAGAGAGTCATGTGTGGTCCGCCGGAGGTAGACAAGCACAAACGCACAGGCACACACACACACACACACACACACACACACACACACACACACAATAAGACCATTGTCGCCATGGGTGAGACAGAGGCGTCTGGAATTAACATGGAGGAGACGAGAGAGAGAGAGAGAGAGAGATGAAAAGAGGGGTTGGCAGAGAGAGGAAGTGCAAACATCAGGATTACAGTTAGATTAAAGATGGAGACTCAGACAGCAGTTTAGAGAAGTACAAGGCTAGATTCATCTGGGCTATAGAGGTATAGGCCTACCTGGGCTATACCTCTGGGCTATACTGTATACCTCTGGGCTATAGAGGTATAGGCCTACCTGGGCTATACCTCTGGGCTATACTCAATCTAATACATTATGTTATTCTTTACTCAGTGGTTCTCAAACGTTTCATGTCAAGGAAATGAATGAACTGCCAGGCAGGAGGCCTAGAGTAAGACCAAAGAGAAGATTTATGGGTGAGATATAGGCAGATGATTCGCTGTGGTGACCGCTGAAGGGAAAAGCCGAAAGTTAAAGAAGAATATCTGGACATATTTGAAGTTTTAGGCCCTCATTTATCAATTCAGTGTAAAATCTGCCCCAAATTCGAGTGTGGCTTTCGTAGTACACCCACGTCGCCACGGCATTTATAATTGATCGCAAACAGCTGATCCTTCCTTAATTTAGTTCCGACGTTAATAAATGTGACGGCTGAAATCTATCTGGCACGCCCTATGAAATCAAGCCTCGCCCTCGTTTTTGCGACATGAACAACTGCAATACGACCTTGAAACCATGCACCCATATTTTGGCGTATGCACGGTTGATAAATGAGGGCCATAGACCCCATACAAGTTGTAGGTCTACTCTAAGCAATAGAGTCAGTTTTGTTGTAACCGCCCCTTGGAAAAAATGGAAACACCAGAGGGGAACCAGACTAATATCCACACAGTGTGATATTGTCTGGCTCTGTGAGGCTATACAGCCTTCCATCCCTCGGCTCCATCTGACAATCTGCACCCTGTTATACCAAGCTGCAGATAATGAGCCTGGACTGCTCCATTCCAAGGGGTGTATTCAAACTCTAAAACATATGAATAATTATTCACTTAACCCCCCTACTGAAACACACAACACGTAATCAGTGGTAATACATTTTTTCCACTGATGAAAACTAAATAAAAACTACACGATAACTAAAACTAAGATATATTGACAATGTTGTTAACAAATAAAAACTAGAAACACATGTTAGGGAGATCCTGTAGAACTAAAAGACAAGTAATTTCATGTTTGGTTGCGCTGGGGTGTTGCACTCTGAAAATAGCAGATCTAAGCTCATAACGCGCTGTGATGCGTCACAGTGTGACACGTTGGGAGCTTGTAGATCTGCGTTAAAATGTGCTGTCAAAATAAACACTGGGACACACAAATGTCTTAAGCAATTGAATCCTTTGACATGAATCTGCCAATGAAATCATGTTATTCCATTTTGCGGCGCTAGCCCCTCCTATATATTGACAATAAAAGGATAATGTACAATGATACCTCTCACTTCACACGGCTGTGATTTTATGTCAATTAATCCAATGTTTTATTAAGCTGTTTTATTAAGCTGTGCAATAAGCAGCATAATGAATGGTGATAGGAGGTCATTGTTGAGAAATAAACCCAGACATTACCCAGACACCCACGACACAGCCAAAAAGCATCATATTTAATATTGTACTGTATGTGTGTGTGTGTGTGTGTGTGAGTGTGAATGAAGGTCTCAGACAGTCAGCTTCCAGCGCGCAGACTGCTGGTCAACAGGGCCGTGCCACAGAGCCAAATGCTCCTCATCACGCCATCAAAGAAGGAGTCCAGACACGTACACACACACCTGCACCGCATGCCAAATTCTCCGCTCACACTAAACAGCGAAAGCACTCTCACTCTCATGGCTGACAGACGAGACACGCATGCACGAAAGCATAATGTTTTGGATAATGCAAATACTGAAGTAAAATTAAAGTATCTCAATGCTGTACTTGAGTATACAGCTCTGCGTAAATGTGAGAAAAAGATCAGTGGCCGCCCTGACATTGGAAAGTAAATACCAAAGACTATAAAAATGGGACCCAATGCCAGGGTTGGATTGGAGGTTAAGTCCCTGTGAGGCTGGGAGATCAACTTAGGCCTACATCGTGTCCAGGTGGTGTACTTGTAGCCTACAGTACATCATGGCTGGGTGAGGGATCGATTTGTATTTTGTACATAAGGATGTAGTCCTACTTGGTGCATGTGTTTGGCCCGACAATACCCAAAAGTAAAACCCAACCCTAAACCTAACTTACCTCACAGGAAGCCACGGGTTACTTTTAACCTGCCATGGGTTACTTTGAACCTGCCACGGGTTACTTTGAACCTGCCACGCATTATATGGACCCACGGGTGAGTTTTAAGCTGGCCACGGGTTAGTTGTACTCGGCCACGCATGTCGGGAGCGACGTCGGACAAATGCCTGTCGGACTGTTAGTATGTCTAACCAACGTATACGCACCATGTCCTACTTGGACATCAAGCCACATCATGCTTGAAAGAGTGTCTCTCGGGAACAACCTGCCATTCAATCAGGCTTGATTGGATTGATGAGCCTCTCCATGAGCCTTTTGACAATGCTACAGAAACAGGAGATAGACTCCTGCGTTGTATGAGCTGCATGGCTCGACACTTCCCACCTCTGGGCTTAACCTGCACTTCAAGACTATAGTTTCAAATCTGCCAACGACAACAAATTTATTTACTTAGTTTGGTCAATTGGTCATCTCTAGTTCTCTACGCTACATGTCTTCTCTGGAAATAGCAGATCTACAGTACACATAGGCCTACACATACACATACGCACGCACTCACGCACGCATGCACGCACACACACACACACACACACACACACACACACACACACACACACACACACACACACACACACACACACAGGAGGATCATAGTAACTGTTGCTGTTTTGGCATTCAGGGGGTCCTCACACACACACGCACAGACACATACACACACGTGCGCACACACACACAGCCCACCTCGATGTCCAGTCGACCTTTGACCCAGCGGCACCGCGCCGTTGCCACGGCTACGGCTCTGAGCACAGCAAAAGGTTGTATAGGTCAAAGGTCACATAAGTGAGCTCATGCTCTCACACAAATGTCTACACACGCGCATGACGCACGACCACACACACACACACACACACAACGTGTGGGCGTGTGTGTGCAAGTCATGAGGCCGATTCAATGCCTTGCCTCTGACAATGTTTTGTGCCAGGGACCCCCAGAAGAGTATTTCTTTGTATGACTTTTTTTTATAATAATAAAAAACACTCTAATAATATGCAGATCAAGATATTGTACTTTTACTCTACTACATTTATTTGTAAAGTTTAGTTAATAGTTACTTTGTAGATTTGTATTATTATTAGTAGGCTATTTCAAAAACATACAGTAACCACTTCAGCCCCAGATTGCATCCATTCATCCAATCTACAGTAAAAAGCTTTTGTGAGCTTGTAAATCTGCTATCTTCAAAAGATTATATTCATTTTTTGAATACTTTAAATGAGTCATTCTGCACAATGAGTATAGGCATACTTTTACTTCTGGTATTTTAAGTACATTTTGAAGCCAATACTACTTTTACTCAAATATTGAATTCCGGACTTTTATTGAGAGAGTGCATTTTCCGGTTGTACTGTACCCCAAACCTTATACCCTAACCATAAACGCAAGTACGACGCAACGCATGTCGGACCAAGCGCACTGCTGCGGAAGCTCCCGGCAGTCCATACGCCCCTTCTCCCGGCAGCGCCGCGCCCACGGCTGTTACCGGCAGTTGCTGCGCGAAGCGGCGGCCATGAGATGGAGCGGCAGTGGAGTGACATAATCCCCTGGCACATGCCGCCCCAGTTTTTAATAGCATCATTGCGCTTCTCAATTCACACCGCGGACCGCCGCACACAATGTCCCTCACGCAAGGATGTCACGCTCCATGTCCTGCCGACTATACGCCAGATTGTAGCATTACGCGGAAGCGGGGATTGAACCCGGGGCTCAGCCCTATTGGCACGATAGATTGCGCATTGGTCTGGCGAGTGGGAGCATTTGCGTTCAAGAAGGTGGTGTTAAATGTGAACGCAAATAAAGATGCTAAGTGAGTGAGTGAGTGTGTGTGTGTGTGTGTGTGTGTGTGTGTGTGTGTGTGTGTGTGTGTGTGTGTGTGTGTGTGCGTGTGTGTGTGTGTGTGCGTGATGAAATCCCATTAATCCCTGTGCCCAGTAAAGCCGGTGTATCGGTGGCAGTCGGTTCCGGAGTCTCCCACAGCCCTCGCCTCTCGACCCGACCCGGCAAGGTGGAGTCGGGCCGGGCCGCGAGGGGACGGGACCACCCCGGTGCAGAGCGGAGCGGAGCAGAGCCAGAGAGCCTTTATAAGCTGCTTTTCCAATGGTGACAGCCACCACATGGCACCCCCACTGCACGGCCACAGCTCCACAAAATGTAAACACACACACACACACACACACACACACACACACACACACACACACACACACACACACACACACACACAGCCATAGTTTTTATTTTGACAGCTAATTTTGATTTCGTTTTATTCATAGTCTTTTGAATAGAATTTCATTCAGGTATGGTCATATTTTAGTCATCTGATTTAGATCTACTGTACATATCGCAACGTGTCACTTTTGTGACTTTGTGACTCCTTCCACCCCCCAACTGTTTATAATTCCATTTTGAATTGCAAGGACCCCCATAACTCTGACAGTGTACACGATTTGGCTCCATTTGTACATTTGGCTCTCTCTCTCTCTCTCTCTATCTTTCTAATACCCAGACCACCTTAAAACCATGCCACACCCCGTTGCCTCCACGCTCCGCCTGGGGGATTCTCCCGTGGTGCAATACTGCCCCCAACTGACTAAAATGACCAACTGCAGCTCCAAATCTCTTAAGGTGGACCGGAGTTGTTCTGGTTCAGATTTTGAACATGCAGAATGAAAGGAAGGAGAGAGGGGGGGGAGAGAAATCATCCAAATAAATAATGAACTAATGAAAAATAGGCTGAAATGTTGCCTATTGTTCATTAGTTAATTATTTATTTATTGTGATTTATTGCGATAGTTCAATGTCACTAGATTATTACGGCAAAACATAAATATTTAGCCGCTAAATATTTATGTTTTGCCGTAATCTAGTGACATTGAACTATCTCAATAACGATTTATGAGAGGAAAACTGCAATTGGAATCCCAAAAAGGGACAACAGACAAATGAGTATTGTGTAAGGCCTAGTTCACACATTTCGCCAGCAGAGTGCAAACTTCCTTGGAGGCGGAGGTCGAAGGGGTCAAACGCTACACAATGTGGCAATGGCCTTAGGACACGCACGCACACACACACGCACGCATGCACACATGCACACACACACACACACACACACACACACACACACACACACACACACACACACACACACACACACCCACACACACACACACACACACACACACACACACACACACACACCAAACACTCTGTAGTAATGGCCTTAGACACGCATGCGCACGCACTTATGCGCACGCACGCACGCACGCACGCACGCACGCACACACACACACACACACACACACACACAGGGAACAGCTGGGGTGACTCAGGGCTTGGTTCCAGGCAGCGTAAGTGTCCAGCAAAGCAAAGCGGACAGAAAGTACATGGACAAAAGAAACAGAACAAACACTATTGTCTCGTTAATTTTATATGAATAATTAAAGAGTGATGGCTGTGTGTGTGTGTGTGTGTGTGTGTGTGTGTGCGTGTGTGTGTGTGTGTGTGTGTGTGTGTGTGTGTGTGTGTGTGTGTGTGTGTGTGTGTTAGGGTTAGTGATGCATGTCTATGTGATCTCAACCAGTGGTAGAAAAAGTACTCACATGTTTTACTTAAGTAAAAGTATCAATGCTTTAGAAATACTCTGTTTTTTACTGACATGAATGAATGAATGAAATGGGGGGGGTGTAGGTTCAGGGGGGGTCGCCCTGCAGGAACCTAAGAAATGGGAGAGGGAGTAGGAGACAAAAGAGAGTTTTGTTTGATAGTTCTAGTGTTCTAGTTCTAGTGCCGATAAGGCTCCTTTGAGGGGAGCAGGGAAAGAAGCTAATATGGAGGTGAATGGGGTGGAAGTGGGATGCAAGAAGCCTGTAGGAAAGTGGCTTGTGTGCGACGCAGTAAGACGGGTGAAGCATAGAGGATTCTGGGTGGTTTTGGGCGGTTAAAGAGCCAGGAACGGGGGGCATACTGTACGTTTATCCAACGTGATGTGTCACGTTTGTGCATCAGTAGATATTTAATTTACTAAATAGGCAAAGTTCTACACTTTAGAACACATTGTGTAGCGTTTGACCCCTTCGACCTCCGCCTCCAAGGCGCGAAAGGACGTCTCTCTGACCATGAAATGTCGGTTTCTATGGCTGTTATGTACATGACATTTCCCTTCTCTGGAGCCTCCTGTACCGTTTTAATATGTCTGATGATGGCTAATGGCACCATGGGCATGCTGGGGAGTCCTGGGAGGAACCAGGCCCAATTCATGCTGGGAACTCCATGTGTGCATGGCTCATACAAGCTAGCGGCACTTCAAAGGACATCTCTCTCTGTGTGTGTGTGTGTGTGTGTGTGTGTGTGTGTGTGTGTGTGTGTGTGTGTGTGTGTGTGTGTGTGTGTGTGTGTGTGGTACGTATACGGGCCGGGTGGCATTAGCTCAGGGGATGAGTGGTCCTTGAGCAAGACCCTGAACCCCTAATTGCTCCTGATGTGCAGGTTGGTGCCTTGCATGGTTTCCTCTGCCATTGTTTGGTGAATGTAATGCACAATCTATGTAAAGTGCTATGGATAAAAGCGCTATATAAATGCACCATTTACACGACCCCCCCCCATTTTGTAGGCCCTTGTGCGAGTGCACCCATGCGTGTGTCTGCTGTGAACAGGACGTGCCGGCCAGAGCGCTAATCAGCCCACCACCCCTCCAGGCGTGTCGGTGGAGCTCAAAGACAAATGTTGCCTTTGAGAAGTTATACTTTGCAGATTTAAAAAAAATAATAATTGAGTCCCCATTACTTTGGATTTGATTTGATGTCTGTACTTTTGGTAGACTATACTTTCACTCTTTTACCTACCATAGTTTGTAGCTGAGTATTTCTAAGTTGTGGCATTGCATTTACTTAAGTGAGTGAGTGTATGGTTGCTGATGGCAGGGTGCTGGCACCAGGAAGAATTTGTGTGTGTGCGCGTGTGAGCGTGCATGTGTGTCAGCGGTGTGTTCACAGGGAGGCTCCTCAGTGGGCCTTTATCTGAGGGCTGGCAGCACTTCAATGGAGGAGGCCTTATCTCCATAATGGACATGTTGGAAGGGGGGAGGCAAAACAGCACACTCAGCACATGTGTATGCGCACGCACGCACGCACGCACGCACGCACGCACGCACGCACGCACGCACGCACGCACGCACGCACGCACACACAGAGAGACTTTTGAGTGATTGATTAAATAGTTTATTAGACAGAATGTAAAAACAGTAACAGAGTACTGCAGTGAAACACCCAGTCCAAAAGGCATAGCACCAAAAAAGTCCATTTAGGCCCGACATGAACGACAAAATTCAATATCATCACAGGTCAAAATAAAAACACTGTATATACCAGGAGGGGAAAGGGGAAGGGGGGGGGGGTGATAATTGCCTCTCCCTATAGGGCCTGCTGAGAGGTCGCGTCCTGACAGATAAAACAGCTTCATTCAACCACTCTATTGGTCCTCGGCAGCCAGAATGTAGGGCCCTATTGTGTTGTGTTGTTGTCATAATTCTGCCACGGAGGAGTGTGTGTTTGGCAGCGGAGAACGCTCCGGTTGCTTCAGGGAGATGCTATGAGTTTTAATGGAAACACATTTTGGAAGAGTGGAAATACACACCGCTTGCCAAGAAAGATTCAACATCTCAGTCAAGACAAAAATAAATTAAAATAAAATGTAAGCAAACAACAAGGGCAGATTGCAGTGAAATTGTGATTAGTGGTCTGTCGGGGGGGGGGGGGGGGGGGTGTTGAAAGAGATGGGGATGTCACAGTGTTCTTTCACTTTTGACTCATTGTGTCGTGTCTGATCTGGGCTCAGCTGTGAACGAGAATACAGTACAGTACATGTTGTACTGTACTTTCTTTCGCATTTCTGCAGAACCCGTGACTCACGGACCGGTTGTATATGTGTCTGATCTGTGGGCTCATCGGCTGTGAAACCGAATACGGCACAGTACGTGTTGTACTCAATATAAATGCATCATCAACCCCCCCGGCCTGACGACGTCGCTTTATGACCTGTATCAGAATGAGCCCTGATCGTCCCTCTGACGACGTGAGGGAACCTCCCCGGTATTTTCTGTTTGGACATGAAGCCACGTTCCAGACAAACATCTCGCTATGACGTCGCAAGAGTGAGTGTGAGACCGAAAGGCCCAGCACCGCGGGCCAAGTTCTGCAGGGTTTAAGATAAACAGAGATGTAGAACGGCAACAGAATGAAACCTGTGACCTCCTCCATGTGTCTGGCTTTGTTGCTGTCAGTGGTGGATAAAGCAAGATGTACTCACATATTAAAGGGATATGTGAAGTTGCCCGAACGGCCAAGGCTCCAAGAACAGTCAGAAATGTTCGTTAAGGGCTTTTATTTTCCCCAAACTCCTCCACCAACCTCCAGACAGTTTTCTTCAGTGCCATTCACATACACAAACTAAATACTGGCCAACAATAGACCAACAGAACAAATACTTAGGCAAACACAATTGAACAAGATCACATAGGATGAGAACTCTCTTCAGGTTAAACCTTGGTCACCCAAGGCCCTGTATAGCTCTCCCTCAGGACTGTTACCCGTGTTAAAGCCCACAACCAACTAACCCACTTGTCCCTGCAGCCTCCCTTAAATAGGGGTGGATCATACCACAGGACACAGAGCAATTAGCAACCTTTCTTCTCAATAAATACTTATAAATAAATACTGCCATAAATAATCCCTTGTATAAAAGTAACCTAAACATACTAAAGATGTGTTACCATTAAACAAATATAAATAAGCATGAACACTCAATGACAAATACTCAAAGCATAAGAAGTAACCCCCCCCCCCCCCCCCCCCCTCCCCTGCATAGCACTTGGCCCCTTCCTAAATCAAGGGCAATGCCACCAGCAGTGCAGGAGAGACAATTAGCACACAATCAGTGAACACACAGTTTTCCATACACAAGTTTAAAACATTAGTCCTTGCATGTTATAGAAAGCAGTTTCAAGTGTCTTTGTATATAGGGCACGGGTTTCCCCGTGACACACATTTTACTGTGTGGCCCCCTGTGCACCCCACAAAATGACCGGAACTACTTAATATTTCACCAAAACCAGAGCAGAACTCCCACCACGGGACTCGGGCAATCAATTAATACAGTTGCAACCACTATGTTAATGGCAAGTATTTCATACAGCTTAAGTTAAAAAGATCTGAACTATCCCTTTAAGTAAAGGTACCAATACTGCAATATAGTAGGAGTACTCTGTTACAAGTAAAAGTCTGGAATTCAAAATGTATGCTAAGTAAGAAAGTACTCTCCATGCAAAATGTTTCGTTTCAAGTTTTCAAATGTATAAACAATAGCAGATGTACAAGCCTGTGATGCGACGCATTGTGAGCTTGTATACGTAGATATTAAAATGGCCAAAATGTATAGGGTTGAAGTGGTTCATGTATGTTTTGGAATAATAACCAAAATGTACAAAGTAACTAGTAACTACAGTTTTCAAATGAATGTAGTGGAGTAAAAGTACAATACTTGGATCCGAGATATGTGTAGAAGTGGCAAGTAAAAGTATGGAAGGTGGAAATATACTCAAGTAAAAGTATGGAAGGTGGAAATATAAAGTAGTAAAGTTTTCTGAAAAACTAAAAAGTTACAAAACATTTTACAGTATGTTGCTATATACTGTACATATAGGCTACTTTACCGAAATGGGTTCCCGTCTTGAAAGGAATGGTTACAAAAAGGGGTTCCCGTACATGCAGTAATTAAGTAAATCAATGTTACTTTACACCACCGACAAACAGCAACGCAGAACTGCAACAAAACAAAGCATAAGGACAAACCCGTGACCTCCTGCTCTCATGTGTCTGGCTTTGTTGCTGTCTGGGGCCTGGATGGTCTCCAGACTAGTGTCTCAGACTACTATGATTTCTCACACTCTCCTCCGGGAAATGAGACTATAAGTCAAGCCGAGAGTGAGCTACAAGGCATCACGATAAGCGGTTGATACTGTATGTGAACCGCCGCGAGTTGACGTCACGATGATCCTAACTCATGCCTTATTTTGGTTCGGGTTTCATCAAAATATTGATATTAACCACTTCAACCCCTGTATGTGCACTCTCAGGGAACTGGACTTTGAGTTGCAACTTGTCCTGTCTATACCAAATCTCTCCACCAAAACATATCTACCGGCTCATGGGTCTCATGGTGACTCATTGTGAGCTTGTAGATCTACTATCTTTTGGCTAATGTTCCCTCCCAGAAAATGGACGCTTGGACTCAAGTCGTTTATGATTATTATATGGGTGAAATTCCAGAACAAACAATGTAAAAGTCCAATTTGAGTCAAACTAGCCTCGCTTAGCGATACTAATAATCACTGTGTGGATATTAGTCTCGTCCCTCTCTGCATTTGATTATTTTCCGCAATGTCCCGCCCCATATTTGCATACTGGGCACTGGTTGGTTATAGCCTGTTTCCAGACGAATCTGGTTGGCTCGTCACCACTTCAGCCGTGAAGTCCGCATACAATTGAGAGGGGCCAGATATTATCTACCTGGGGAAATATGCATTACAAAGGCAGATGAAGTCTATATGAACTATCACCAGTCTTAAACTATAACATAATCAGTGTTAATTTAACACATTGTATTTGTACAAATCCTCCTTTGATTCCCCATTGTGCCTCTATCGCCACGTTGAGTTGTGACCAAGACTTTTTACCGCTCAGCCCAATTTAAACTTAAAAAAAGATAGATCTTTACGAGCTCACTATACAGCTTTGTAGATCTGCTATTTTCAAAGGATGTTTTGTCAAAGATATTTTTAGAACTCATAATCAGAGTCATTAAGAAATACACAGGGCAGAGAGTGGACTGAAACAATGATACTTTTTAATACAAGGGATCACCAGCCCAGGGAGACTGCACGCATGCAAGCCTCCCGAGCCCTTTACATTGCTCTCCTTTATACACACATGAGAGCAGAGAATACATTGAAGGTGTGGTCAGTGGTGGTCAAACATGGTCAGACATTGGCCTCCTGTAAGAATAGGTCCTCTGACGGACAGCCAACAGGTGGATAGTATTCTCATTTCAAAACTTCTCTTACAGTTTACAGTACACATTTTGAAAATTGTGAAATGGGACCTTCTGCATAATGAGTAAGTCTACTTTTACTTCGTACTTTTGATATATATTTTACTGCCAGTGCGTTACTTTTTTAAACATGTATATATATTTTCTTTAATCATTATTCTGTTGTTATTATCCATGCTGCTGCATTGTCTGAAGGAAGCTAAACCAACATACGTTCTACTACACTTAGTAGTAGGATACCGATGCAACAATAAAAAAGTACAACCTTGAATCTTTGGGCTGTTGTATGCCTAGGTAAATGTTGACTACAATCTGGTATTCATACTTTAATTTTGTTTTACTTTTAAGTAAAAAATATGTGTATGTACTTCTTCCAAATGTTGAGTTCTGACCCAGACGTTGTAGACTCCTTAACCACTCTGTCCCAAAAACATTCTCACAAATAGTCATAATGTGTCACAATTTACTACAAAAGCTAAAAGGCACCAATTGCCGCTTCAAATACCACTCAAAACTAGAGTGCGGTAATGGCTTATTCGGTGGTGTACCATAGTAAAAATGCTTGACCAGTAATTCTATCCTCCTGCAGTGATTGAATAGAGGGTCAGGGTTTTTTATTTTTCTCTCCAAAGAATAAAGGTAATTCTTTTTGTGAGGTTAAGGTAGTGGACCTATTCTTTGGTGAGGATAACATGTTTAGAGTTTGGGCTAAGGCATCATTTTGTAAACATTCAATGTCAAAAGCTGACGGTTCTACTGACAGAGCTGCACAATTGGGAATCCTGGGTGTTACAGATGCAATGATCTCACTGCATTAGCACAGGACAGGACATAACACTTACAGTAGGCCTAATGTAGCTATAACGTGTGTGTGTGTGTGTGTGTGTGTGTGTGTGTGTGTGTGTGTGTGTGTGTGTGTGTGTGTGTGTGTGTGTGTGTGTGTGTGCGTGTGTGTGTGTGTGCGTGCGTGCGTGCGTGCGTGCGTGCGTGTGTGCGTGCGCGTGCGTGTGTGTGTGTGTGTGCGCGTGCGTGCACATGTAAGAGTTGTTACGTTAGTCTTCAACAAGCTATAAACAACTCCATTAAGATGCTTACACCATCATAAAAAGTTGTAGTAAATACACGTGTATACAATCACTTCAGGTGTGTGTGTGTATGTGTGTGTGTGTGTGTGTGTGTGTGTGTGTGTGTGTGTGTGTGTGTGTGCACGCGAGAGTGCGTGCATGCATGCTTGCATGTGTGTGTCCATGCATGTGTTGACCATTCTCTTCCAGGTGTCCATATATCATACCACATCACAAAAAGGCATTAAAAACGTCCAATATAAAACACAATATAAACACACTATAAACGCATACGTGCGTAATGCGTATATGTGTGCGTACGTGAGCGTGTGTCTGTGTGTGTTATGGCAGTAAATGCGGGACCCCTACAATTTGCGATGACATCACAGGGATGCACGCACGCACGCACGCACGCACACGCACACACACACACACACACACACACACACACACACACACGCACACGCACGCACACACACACACACACACACACACACACACACACACACACACACACACGCACACACACACACACGCACACACACACACACACACACACACACACACACACACACACACACTTGGCCCGCATAGCTGTGCTGAGCTGGTGGGTTTTTGCCTACATAAAATTTCACTTCAGGAATGGGAGAGGGAGTGTATGTGTGTGGGGGGGTGCGGTGGGGGGGTGTGTCACGTGCACCCCCCCACCGCACCCCCCCGTCCAAATAATCACTCCCGCCTGCGTCTCAGCTGTAAGCACTTGAGGAGGTGGATGGGGGGGTTGGGGGGGCCTGGAACGGAGGGTGGGAGGCCCCTATCTAAACAAATGGACTGGCAGTGGGATTGGGAGCAGGTCAGGAAGAAGAAGAAGACAGAAGTGGGGGAGGAAGTATAGCCCTACTGTGATTGTTATATTTTATTTTTATTTATTTATTTGTGCTGCGTTCAACACTTTCTCTTCAGTCAAAGTGTCAGCATCCAAAATTATACTCAAATCTCAAAAAACAAAAGAAAGCCAAAGTATAAAACGGGGCTTTTGGGATAAATGTATGTTCTGTATGTAATAATAAATAACTAAGTGGATTGGTTGGAGAGGCTTAGCGGTATCAGCCGGGAACATGAGAGTCTATCCCCGTTTAATGCGCTAGGCTAGCCTTTAGGAGATGGACTGAACTCCCCATGCTCCCGATGAGCAGCTTGGTTGCTTGCATGGTTTCCTCCTCCATCAGTGTGTGAATGTGAGGCACACTGTGAAGCCCTTTGGATAAAAAGGGCTCCTATATCTATTGTATGTATAGTTGTATGGGAGCTGAACGTAGGTGTTGTAAGTACAGATGTGCCGTTTGAGAACTTGGCAGTTCAGTAGCTTGTCAGTGCATTGTCAGAAACAGAACATTGTCATTGAGAAAGGGAGACATTTGCCAAGGTGTTATATGTTAAATGCTATCAAGATTCCCTGAATTGATAGAGTTCCTCCACTGGACACTTTTTTTTCAGTAGCAAAGAGGTGGAATTAGCATGGCTAATCAGTGAACAAAACCTGCAGGAAAATGTGCATTTTCAGAAAACCTTCAGGAAAAGATCAGGAAAGTGCAAAGAGTTGGAATGGTACATATAGGTCAGTGCATGGTTCCCAAAGTGGGGTTCACCGTCCAGGGACCCCCAGGCGTCCTTGAGGGAGTTCCAGGGGGTACCCAGCTAAATGATAGTTTGGAACCAAATGGACCCTTATGGGTCTGTAACTCTGACCTATACTTGAAGTCGTACGTTGCCCCAAAACATGTGCTCCTAAATTAACCCACCTCACCACCATGCAAATTATACAGCCCGGGCTGCACATCCGCAGCCTATATACATACACCCTCATCAATGTTTCCATCCGCACCGAAGTTCATTAGTTTTATTGGTGCCTTTTGCTATTTACTCTCATTTTCCCCCTCTGTGCGTGCGTGTGTGTGTTTCTATTGGAAGTTGGCTGTGCTTTTGATTCAAGTTTAGAAGAAGCTTTCTTTACTAAACAAGTAAAATGGCAACCATTAGTACAAGCCATACAACTAGGCTATACGTGTTTTTATATTTGGCAGCTTGGGCCATGTCCACAGGCTAGTGGTCAGAGGCCTTGAGGATTATGGGGTTGTCCAAGTGTAAAGCAAAGCAGCTTGCAACACTGCATGTTCAATCTCCTCCATTATAGGCAGTCGGTCTATTTGGAGGTGCTTTTTGCGTGCGTGCGTGTGTGACACGTTGGCAGTTGTTGTGAGGCTGGCATGAAGACTTTCACACCTGTACAATAATTTAATTACATCACTGGCTTACAACCTTTCTCCCTTAATTGGAGGCCCCTCCTCTTGTTACATCTGACAAAAGCTCAGAAGGCCACCCATGCACGCACGCACGCACGTACGTACGTACACAAATTTCCTTGAGGATTATGGGGTTGGGGTTGCTCAGCTGTACAGGCCGGTCTACAATGCAGCATGTGTCCACTTTACATTTGACTCCATGCAGACGGCACATCACAAACTTCAGAAGATCCATGGTGTGTCCTGGAAAGACAGGGTCCCCCATTGAGATCCTGGAGAGTGCTCTCATAAATATTAAATACTGATCTGCACTAAATACTGTGGTGTGTGTGTGTGTGTGTGTGTGTGTGTGTGTGTGTGTGTGTGTGTGTGTTAAATTGCTGCTCTGCCGATATACTTTGTCGACCTCGATAATGTACAAGCTCCGAGCATGCAGATTATCACGCCCATGCATTCACGCACGCACGCACGCACGCACGCACACACGCACGCACGCACGCACGCACGCACGCACGCACGCACGCACGCACGCACGCACGCACGCACGCACACACACACACACACACACACACACACACACACACACACACACACACACACACACGCACACCGTTCCGCATTTCACTTTGTCCATCTGTGGGATCTCCCTGCCACACGCAACCCCAGCTAAAGTAACCTAACTACATTTACTAACATACTGTACTTACTGTACGTAGGGCGATTTTACTTGATTATTTCCACGTGTTGGCGAGTTGACTCCATAATACTTGTACACGACGACATCCCCCAGGAAAATGTACATATAGCCTATATTGTATATTTGACAGCTTTAGGTTAACAATGAATCGACAATTAAACACGTTACAAATATTTTGAATGTAGGATGTGTTCATATTTACCCACCGTTGTGGTATTGCTTCTACTTTTACTTTGGTTCAAAACGTGAGTACGGTACTTCTTCCATCAGGTTTTCGAGGGGGCGGTGGGGGGGGGGAGACGACGACTTCCGATCCTGGAAGCCGCAGATCTCCCCCCACCCTCACTCCCCCCACCCGACACAAGAATGCAAGGTGCAAGAGCAGCAATTTCCCCCCCCCCCCCCCCCCCCCCCTCTGTCTTAACACGCCACACACAGAGGCCATTATTATGCTTCACGCACATGCATACACATGCACAGATGCACGCACACACACACACACACACACACACACACACACACACACACACACACCACGTTGCCGTCTGGAACCATGTGGGGGAGGGGAGACTTGAGAG
>NC_137885.1:21280204-21290204 GCF_963924005.1 Protomyctophum bolini | reverse complement strand
AGATATAGACAGATAGACAGATAGACAGATAGACAGATAGACAGATATAGACAGATAGACAGATATAGACAGATAGACAGATATAGACAGATAGACAGATAGACAGATAGACAGATATAGACAGATAGACAGATAGACAGATAGACAGATATAGACAGATAGACAGATAGACAGATATAGACAGATAGACAGATAGACAGATAGACAGATAGACAGATAGACAGATAGACAGATATAGACAGATAGACAGATATAGACAGATAGACAGATATAGACAGATAGACAGATAGACAGATAGACAGATATAGACAGATAGACAGATAGACAGATAGACAGATATAGACAGATAGACAGATATAGACAGATAGACAGATATAGACAGATAGACAGATAGACAGATAGACAGATATAGACAGATAGACAGATATAGACAGATAGACAGATAGACGGATATAGACAGATAGACAGATAGACAGATAGACAGATATAGACAGATAGACAGATATAGACAGATAGACAGATAGACAGATAGACAGATAGACGGATATAGACAGATAGACAGATAGACAGATAGACAGATAGACAGATATAGACAGATAGACAGATAGACAGATAGACAGATAGACAGATATAGACAGATATAGACAGATATAGACAGATAGACAGATAGACAGATATAGACAGATAGACAGATATAGACAGATAGACAGATATAGACAGATAGACAGATAGACAGATAGACAGATAGACAGATATAGACAGATAGACAGATAGACAGATAGACAGATAGACAGATAGACAGATAGACAGATAGACAGATATAGACAGATAGACAGATAGACAGATAGACGGATATAGACAGATAGACAGATAGACAGATAGACAGATATAGACAGATAGACAGATATAGACAGATAGACAGATAGACAGATAGACGGATATAGACAGATAGACAGATAGACAGATAGACAGATAGACAGATATAGACAGATAGACAGATAGACAGATAGACAGATAGACAGATAGACAGATATAGACAGATAGACAGATAGACAGATAGACAGATAGACAGATATAGACAGATAGACAGATAGACAGATAGACAGATAGACAGATATAGACAGATAGACAGATATAGACAGATAGACAGATATAGACAGATAGACAGATATAGACAGATAGACAGATAGACAGATAGACAGATAGACAGATATAGACAGATAGACAGATATAGACAGATAGACAGATATAGACAGATAGACAGATATAGACAGATAGACAGATAGACAGATATAGACAGATAGACAGATATAGACAGATAGACAGATAGACAGATATAGACAGATAGACAGATAGACAGATAGACAGATATAGACAGATAGACAGATAGACAGATAGACAGATATAGACAGATATAGACAGATAGACAGATATAGACAGATAGACAGATAGACAGATAGACAGATATAGACAGATAGACAGATAGACAGATATAGACAGATAGACAGATATAGACAGATAGACAGATAGACAGATAGACAGATATAGACAGATAGACAGATAGACAGATAGACAGATAGACAGATATAGACAGATAGACAGATATAGACAGATAGACAGATAGACAGATAGACAGATATAGACAGATAGACAGATATAGACAGATAGACAGATAGACAGATAGACAGATAGACAGATAGACAGATATAGACAGATAGACATATATAGACAGATAGACAGATAGACAGATAGACAGATAGACAGATAGACAGATAGACAGATAGACAGATATAGACAGATAGACAGATATAGACAGATAGACAGATAGACATATATAGACAGATAGACAGATAGACAGATAGACAGATATAGACAGATAGACAGATAGACAGATATAGACAGATAGACAGATAGACAGATAGACAGATATAGACAGATAGACAGATAGACAGATATAGACAGATATAGACAGATAGACAGATATAGACAGATAGACAGATAGACAGATATAGACAGATAGACAGATAGACAGATAGACAGATATAGACAGATAGACAGATAGACAGATATAGACAGATAGACAGATAGACAGATAGACAGATAGACAGATAGACAGATAGACAGATATAGACAGATATAGACAGATATAGACAGATAGACAGATATAGACAGATAGACAGATAGACAGATAGACAGATAGACAGATAGACAGATATAGACAGATAGACAGATAGACAGATATAGACAGATAGACAGATATAGACAGATAGACAGATAGACAGATAGACAGATATAGACAGATAGACAGATAGACAGATAGACAGATAGACAGATATAGACAGATAGACAGATATAGACAGATAGACAGATAGACAGATAGACAGATATAGACAGATAGACAGATATAGACAGATAGACAGATATAGACAGATATAGACAGATAGACAGATAGACAGATATAGACAGATAGACAGATAGACAGATATAGACAGATAGACAGATATAGACAGATAGACAGATAGACAGATATAGACAGATAGACAGATAGACAGATAGACAGATAGACAGATAGACAGATATAGACAGATAGACAGATATAGACAGATAGACAGATAGACAGATATAGACAGATAGACAGATAGACAGATAGACAGATATAGACAGATAGACAGATAGACAGATATAGACAGATAGACAGATAGACAGATAGACAGATATAGACAGATAGACAGATAGACAGATATAGACAGATAGACAGATAGACAGATAGACATATAGACAGATATAGACAGATAGACAGATATAGACAGATAGACAGATAGACAGATAGACAGATAGACAGATAGACAGATATAGACAGATAGACAGATAGACAGATAGACAGATAGACAGATATAGACAGATAGACAGATAGACAGAGATAGACAGATATAGACAGATAGACAGATAGACAGATAGACAGATATAGACAGATAGACAGATAGACAGATAGACAGATAGACAGATATAGACAGATAGACAGATATAGACAGATAGACAGATAGACAGATAGACAGATAGACAGATAGACATCTAGATAGATAGATAGATAGATGTCTTCCACAATTTTCTTAAAAAAAGTAAGATATCAATGGTTCTCAAACTTTTTCATGTCAAGGATCCCCACACTTACACAATTACGTAATTTGACCCCTGACCCCATCCAACAATATTCTGTTCCAGGAACCGGCAGAAGCTAAGATTTGAGTTCAAACGTTTCGCTTAAAAAATATATGCATATTCAAAGATTTGCACACATTGTCTAGATAAAAATAAAAAAAGCAGATCATAGCATGGCACGGATAGATGCGCTATATGAGCTTGAGGATGTGCTGTTTTTGAATAGCCAAAGTATGAAACAATGGCTGAAGTGGACAATAGTTCAAATCTGAAAATCTGACACACACACAAAATAGGGGGAAGGAGACTTTCTTCAGTGATGCATGGTCGCGGTGAAGAAAGTGACAGAGCATTGTGATTACTGGTGACATGAGTTATAAGCTTAACCTCACACAGAGGAGAAACAGAGAAACATGTTGTCGTGTGTTTGCTGCCTATGTACTTACGCTGTTCCCTCCTGTACGCTCTGTAATCTACCCGGATACCGCTACGGAAACACTAATGTACGCTCTGTAATCTACCCGGATACCGCTACGGAAACACTAAATAAAAATAAATACACACTGTAAACACTCAAACACACCGCTACTGTACTGTATATACCCTACTGAATCTGTACGTGTGTGCATGAGTGTGTGCGTGAGCATCCGTGAACATCTGTGTGTGTGTGTGTGTGTGTGTGTGTGTGTGTGTGTGTGTGTGTGTGTGTGTGTGTGTGTGTGTGTGTGTGTGTGTCTGTGTGTGCGTGTGTGTGTGTGTGTGTGTGACTGACCACACCATTCAAGTTCAAGTTTCATTAGAAAACAGCATTGCATAACAGCATGAATTACGATATTTATTCAAAACACATCACATAATACAAAAAAGAAAATTCTATTGCTTCTGCTAAAGCTTGTATGATCCTGGGAGGAAGGACATCTGGTGCCTTTGCGTGTGACTCACAGGTTGTGTGAGTGTCTGAAATTGTAAGCGATTTGTGTTTGCAGAAAAAAAATGAGAACGCTAGAAGAATGTCCATTGACTATACCCTTTTGTCACTGACGAAATCTGGACAAAAATGTCATCAACAAATGAAAAACAATGTGAGGAAGGGACTATAGTGGAGAAGAGATCCAGTATAGCACAAAGACAAGTCATTTCATGCTCTGTTGCGTGTGGATGTGGGTGTCACCCTCCGAAAATGGCCTCTCTACACGTTGTGAGCTTGTAGATCAGCTATTTTTGGCATGCAGCTATGTCTAAATCCATCATAGCCTGCCAAATATACATTTTAGTAGACTAAATCAACTGTCGATCTAGTCAACAGAGGATGCTACTATAGCCTACCAAAGTGTTTGAGCAGTTAAACTATATAATGCTCAATTGTATATGTTGAGGTCAGCCATTCTTTTGTGTTTTAGTTTTGAGTTTGGGTACAGAGTCGAGATCTTTAATGGTTTCCACATTATGGAGGCAGCATAGCAATGCATCCCCCAACCCCCATCCCCCATAGCGTGTCATTTAGTAGATCTGGTATTTACTCAAATGTTTGATTCTGGGTGTCCCTGGAACAAAACGCTTTGAGATTGGCCACGGCCAAATATACATATAATTTTGGGGGTCCTTGACATGACAAAAGTTTGAGCACCACTGACATAGCAACATACGTTTTTATATATATATATTTCTTTCATTTATTTATTTCTTCTTCAGAAAACTATAGGATCTAGAAGACATTTTTAGTATCGGCCTCGGAAACCGACGAGTTAACATCAAGTACCTATAACTTCTTGAGTAAATGTACTCAGTTCTCCGCCTGCACTGCTGAGGGTACGAGGGCGAGTGACCGCAAAAACAACAGATGCCGATCAGATTGTGGATAATAAGGGTAGAAAATTGGAGTGTGGGGGGGGGGGGGGGTTTAGACGGGAGAAGTTCAGGCTCCTCTCCTCCTCAGCTCTGTGGTCGGCCATTTCCTCTGGTTCCCTGAAACTCAAACCTACCAAAACACGGTATGTGGGCGCGCTTGCGCGCTTTGACGTCAAGAGGCTTCCCCCAGGAGGCACCCGTATAGGGGGGAGGGGGCACCCTTCTAAACTCTGTCTGCCCACCATTCAGTGCTGGGGGGGGGGGGGGGGGGGGGGGGGTAGTATTCAGATTTGTAATTTCTACTTAAGTAAAAAGTAACAATGTAAGGCAGTGGTCCCCAAACCTTTTTTTCTCAAGACCCAAGAGAGAAATAAAACATTTGCAAACTATAGTGAAAATAGCAGATCTATACAGGTCACAACACATCACGTATATAGCGAAGCATTGTGAGCTTTTTGATCTGATATATTTCAACGTTTTTCAGGCCAAGGACCCCTTAGTGGAGAGATAGATGAAGCAAACCTTTTCAAAGATTTCATAGATAGCGTATAGAGCCAGGGGTGTAGTGCAATACAGCATGAAAATGTGGACATACCGTATTATAGTTTTGGATCGGCAAGGCTAAATCTCATGGAATGGTGGTCCGTGGCTCAAATGCAGAATAAATAATGGACCTTGATATGAAAAGGGTTGAAAACCACTGCTATACAGGATGCATGGTCTCCTGACCTGGCATCTGTCTACATAACATTCTATCTAAATTACATTTTAGCCTTTGCGTAATCCTGCAAGGACGTCAAGGCTATAGGGCATGGAGTGCTACGGGCTAAGGTGGATTCTGAAGAGGTTATGGCGGGAGATTTGGAGTGAGTCTGCAGTTTGGGACCCCGAGAAGGGAGAAGAGTCTGGGACGTGTGGAGCGTTGTCCCGGATGTTTGGTTGCAGTCATATTTATATTTCGTCTGGCAGGCTTTGATTGTGTCGTTTATACTTCTAGCTGTGTGCCGAAAATCTACAATTAACAGGTTGTAGATTGCTATTTTCGGAGCGCAACACCCACACGCTTACTTGAATCATAGAATGTTTATTTGTTGACAAAATCAGTCATGTTTTTAGTCATGCATATCTTATATTTTTTATTTAGTTTTCGTCCGTGGGCACCACTCAGCTGGTTGAAAACTTCCCCTGTGGGAGGAGATATAATAGGTAGGCCTATGCATTTTATTTTACGAAAATCTAACTGTACGTAAGTACAGTAGGCCTACCAGAGTAAATGTACTTTTTCCAGCACGGTAATGCAGAGCTAACCTCAACAGAATCTCATAAGGTGTGGATTTGCTGGTATTCAGGGAATAGGTGGAGCTGAACTTATCTGCCCTCAGCCACAAATTCCACACATTTTTCAGTCTTTTTATGTTATTGTAATTCATTTTGGTGGCTGTCAGGTAGAAACCTCTTATCTCCATGTTTTACCTTTTATGTTTTGTTTTTATTATTCTTTTCCGTAAATTGATGCCATACTTTGTCAGGAAGTGTCATAGCAAACAAATTGTAAAGCTCACATGCTTAATGTGCACTGTCACTGATAAAACATACTGTATTGCATTTAACATTTAACATACAGATTGGACAAAATAACATTTTTATTAATTAAAGTGACGTTACATAGAGAGGCTTTTAAGTCTCTCTGTGGTTTTATAAATATTGAACCCAATCACAATTATTAACAAGAGCTTGTGACTAAATAATAACTGCATTGGAAAACGTACTTTACTCCATTTCCTAAAATGTAACCGTTTTGTACATATAAGGTTTCCACACGACGACGCAATTTATTCCCCCAGTTTTGCCCAAAAGGACTTCAAGACCACCCACAGCGACCCACAACGAACTAAATCGCTAGACTGCGATAGATTTATCGGATTAATATTTGAGCACCGTTTTAGATTTTACGGGTTTTTCCGAGACATAACTTTAAAAGGTTGTTTTCCCCCAAAATAAACTCACAGATAGTCACTTATTGGACAGATCACATAAGCAGACTTTGAAAGCAGTGGGACCTTCTGAACCTTTCACATGGTTGACGCTGGCCAAGTCTGCAGAATGCAGAGCCCACGGGACACAGAAAGGACACGGCTCTCTGAATCCATGGACAGCATCAACTATATGGTAAAAATAAATAAAAAAAACATTACATTTAGAACAGTGGCTATCAGAAATAGTAGATATACAAGCTCACAGTCCGTCTCTTTGTGCCCCGCCGTGAGCTTGTACATCTGCTATTTTGAGAAGTGCATTGGGTATTGCACCTGCTGTATGAAATTTGCTATATATAACAAAAGTTTGATTGATTGATTGATTCCCTGAGTGCTTTCCGAAAGAACACTTTCTGTCAAAAGGCCAGAACATTACATTAACCTCAGAACCCCGACCCCCCCTTCCCCCCATCTCGTGTTTACCTGCAGAAACACATTGCATGCCCTGCTATTTTTGAAAGCTTTTTCAGACATTTTGAACATACACACACACAACACTGCATGGTCAGCAAAACCCAACCACGCATTTCTCTCTCTCTCCCTCCCATGCAGGCCCTCTCATCTGTAGTGTGTGTGTGTGTGACGTGTGTGTGTGTGTGTATGTGTGTGTGTGTGTGTGTGTGTGTGTGTGTGTGTGTGTGTGTGTGTTCATGTTGGCCAAGACAGGCTTTGCGGTGTGGTCCCTGTAATCATCCCTCCACCCTCCCATGCGCACAGCTGTGCAACCAGGTGAGACCTGCCCAGTGTGGGGAGCTTTCATCCTCAACCACTTAGACCAAAGTTTAACAAACAGAGGGTCGGGACCCATTTGTGGGTCACGGGCCAGTTTATTTATTTATTTATAAATCACGACTCGAGTAGCCTAAAATCCCATTAAAAACATATATTTGAAAATATAAAAAGATTCTTGTTTTTATATAAAAAAATGAAAAGGATTTTTTTTAAACAAACAACCAAAAATATCTAAGAAATAAATATATAAATAATTAAGAAAATACCTGATCTACAAGCTCACAACGCGGCGTAAAAGTCTATAATCTCTCTTATGGGTCTCGACTTGAAAAGTTTTGGAATCACTGACTTAGACCCTCTCTAAACGAACCTGAGTTGCAGGTTGTCAAGCTCAGCTTTATTTTTACAGATACACCTACAGTCCTATTGGAATACTATATAGATCAGTGGTTCTCAACCTTTTTAATTATTTGAACTGGGGACCCCCCAAAGGACATGGAATTGTAGTTAGGCTACGTTTAGTTTGACTGAGTTCTCACAGAATTGTGAACTTGTATAAGTCAGCTATTTTCTTCTTTCTTATATTAGGCTTATTTGATTATTTGGCCAATGTTTGTTCAGTTCTTATACCAGTAAGATGCCCTGAAGGGCGTGGTCGCGTGCACGCATCCATCTGGGTGACGGGCACTGACGGCAGACTGCTGGCCGAGTGCTGGTGCTTTGGGATGGGGGGTCAGATCATTGTGAAAAATGATGTGAAATTAAATATGTATAGCGTGTCTTGAGTGTACAGGGTTTGATGAGGGCCCAGGTAGGGACAGGCCTTAATTTGCAGGCCTGTTGAGATTAGGAACTATAGTTTGCACTAATAACTTTGGGGCAGGCCCGTCTAGAATTTGAATGACAATAATTGCAGTTGTGTAACAGCTTGGCGGGAGGCCTGACAGCGATGCATTCAGCGCCATCACTTTTTTGTCTCTCTCTTTTAATAAATGTAATCAGCGACATGGAGGTGTTTTTCGGCTGGACCCAGAACCAGGTGTGGCCGGTGCAAACACAACAATGAGTGAGTGACATTGAAAAACACACATTCTTGAATGTCAATATACCACTTAATGTACCACATGTCCACTGCTCAGCACTCCACACGCACACGCTTTACACATCCTGCACTGAGGTGCACATGTGGCAAGGGGGGTTATACACACACACACACACACACACACGTATGTATGTATGTGTGTGCGTGCGTGCGTGCGTTTTAAATGGCAGACCAACAAGCTCACAACCTGTACATTGCGTGTGTAAGTGCAGTTCTTGAGTAAATGTACTGAGTTACTTTCCACCACTGATACATAGCAGCTATAGTCCTATAGAAGGCCTCTTCCCTCTGGTAAGAGTGGAGGCAATAAAGGCAAACAGAGTGGAACTGCCACGGGGAACATTGTTCCCCTGATTAACTGAGCTACTGCTCCCATAAGGCTTTGCTGGGTTTCTGAGCCGAGCTGAGTGCAGACAAGCTGCATAAACAGGTGGGCACACCAAACCGCTACGGAACGGCTCTGACATCTATACATGTTTTATTAGAAAGGTTCCCAAACCAACTTTCAGCTGAAGGGCCCCAAAAAGATACATTTGGTGTAGAGTTTTAATCAGGCCTAATAATTTGAACCTGACCCGGCCAAGTCCGACAAAGATTCAGACTTTATAATAATTTAAAGTAGCCGACTACGCCACCTGGAGGCTGTGGAGCCCAGGACTCCGCTTAAAATCACTTCAAAACATCACATCAAAACTCACAGGTTATTTTTACCAGGGTTGAGCAGAGTGAAACAAGAGATATCCGGCAATATGGTAGACACTAGACAGGTAGAGGGTTGTGGGAATCAGTGAAGAACTGGAGTCTGGACCCTGCTAAAGCACGGTTGGCCAATCAGCGTAACAAAAAAAGTGTTTCTATGGTTCATTGTGCATATTGCATATTCTTTGTTGATTTATTGCAGCTATTGTTATTTATTTATTTTTGAGGGGCGCTATCAATAGCGTCTCAATAGTTGCCATTGACAATGAAAGGAGAAATTAGGTCAAATGTCCACCACAAAATGTAACCAACCAATCACATACATTCAGTTGTTCATGAGATGATGTATGATGATGTATAATGATAAGAGCGCCCCTCACTTGCCATGGGTGTGATAAAAAAAATACCTTCCGTTCAGGGTCAA
>NC_137885.1:21267704-21275204 GCF_963924005.1 Protomyctophum bolini | reverse complement strand
GGACTAAAAAGTACAAGTATTTAAAGTAAGTAAAGTAAGTAAAGTTAAGAAATAAAAATTGTACTCGAGCACAGTACATGAGTACATGTATTTATTTACTTTCCAGCAGTGTGGTTATGTGAATGTAATTTATGCGTATATGTTCAGTATGTTTATATATAGAGTGCATGGAAATATGCCATTGTGATGTGATTTGGCATACAATTCAATCACGTGCACACACACACACACACACACACACGCACACACACACGTGCACAGA
The DNA here is from genome assembly GCF_963924005.1 of Protomyctophum bolini. Classification (NCBI taxonomy): domain Eukaryota; kingdom Metazoa; phylum Chordata; class Actinopteri; order Myctophiformes; family Myctophidae; genus Protomyctophum; species Protomyctophum bolini. The sequence continues at coordinate 21,274,942 of NC_137885.1, read as the reverse complement.
CGCACACACACACACACACACACACACACACACACACACACAAATGCATATGGACACGCACGCACACTGACACACACGGACACACACGGACACACATTAGCAGAGAATGTGAACAGTGTTTTCTTTGCAGCGTTAGCAGAAGGCATTTCTTCGGAACACACACTTCCTGCCGTGTATTTTCTTTTTAAAATAAACCAATCACCTTCAAGAATGTCGAAACAAAAGTTCTCCTTTCATTGAGCAGAGAATGGCACATAACTGGAGTCATATGGGCCCAAATACCAGCGCTGGAAACTACATCTACTTGAGTACCGTCTTTAAGTACATTTTTTCAGTATTTGACTTTTTGCAAGCTCATGACTTTCAGTCCTCCTCACATAGAAAAGTTGTACTTTTGACTCCACATTTCTAGGAACCTTCAAAATTCGTAGCACTATATAGTATGCTATATATGCATAGTTTCATTATATATATATTCCACTGTTAGGTTCTTAGCTTACTGTGTGTATGATTCAGTGTTAATTTTGTCGACTAAGACTAAAGACTAATTCGACTAAGGTTTTTGATATTTCGTCGACTAAGACTAGACTAACAAAAATTTATTTCAGAAGACTAAATGGGACTAAAGACTAAATGTGTGTAATTCAAAAGACTAAGACTAAGACTAAATCAAAATATGCTGAAAAAAGTTAACACTGGTATGATTCATGATGACTATTTCTATGTATATGATGTATTACCATGTTCTTGCTTTTGTAAATCGTTCTGGATTAAAAGCATCTGCTAAATGCCTAAATTGTGTGTGTGTGTTGTGTGTGTGTGTGTGTGTGTGTGTGTGTGTGTGTGTGTGTGTGTGTGTGTGTGTGTGTGTGTGTGTGTGTGTGTGTGCGTGTGTGTGTGCGTGTGTAACATATATAGCACAACAATCTTTAAATTATATACCGACGATTGATACTTCTCCACTACTATTAGATAACATACTGTACATTTTCTACTTGTGCTGTGAACTTGCTATTTTTTTAAACAATTAAAAAAAAATGACGATACATCGCACTACCGGTATTACTCAAGTAAGTTTGAATACAAGTGTTTTACTTGTGACATAGCCTTTGTATATTGTGGTATTGATACTTTTACTTAAGTATTTTTTTTTTAAATAGTAGTTCTTCAACCAGTGCTTCCAGATGAAATGGAAGCCCATACAATCTCAGTTATTTCTGGGGGAAAATGTAAATAGAAGTCCATTAGGTTTCCTAACACGGCTAATGAAGAACAGAACGCCAAAAGCCCTAGCTTTTATGTGAACCAGTGGTGGACAGAAATAAAGTAGATATTTATCTATATATTTACTTGAGAAACATACTTGCGTACATTTTGTGAGTATCTGTGCTTACTAGTTTTATTTTTTGGGATACTCTACTTCATTTCATTTCAAAGACAAATACTGTACTTTTGACTTTACGATTATATTTCTAGCAATGATGAGTAGGTATGAAGAGTAGTATGAGAGTAGGAGTATAAGAGTAGGTATGATCGTATGGATGAATCACTTAAGCCACATAAAACGAAAATAGCCAATCTACAAGTTCAGATTTTTAGGGGAAAAGAATGTTTGAATGGATTTTTGAAACAGACAGTAGAAGCGGAGGCAGGATTCAGATGCAAGATGCACAAGGAAACACTAGGAATTAACTAATACTGGGATATGCAAGCTCTGGGATTCCAAAAAACAGGACGGAACACACAGCTAGTGATTACATGTAACGAATAAACAGAGAAGCTAAAACACAAGGGCTTATAAATAGACAAGGGCTAACTAGGCACAGGTGAACACACCTGACAAATCAACACAGGGATTGGCTAGATTTATATGTTCTCTGTCTGGTGTAAACCTCATACTTGTACCTCATGTCTAAAACAGTTACTTCAGGATTCAAATAGCTTGAAACGTGTCACTCTGCTACTTTTGATACTTTTGTCTGACGCTGTAAGGGCATTATTTCACAAAACACAAAAAGTTATAATATGGAGATAAGAGGTTTCTGCCCGACAGCAACGATAGAAAAAAAAAAGTAGTTTGACCAAATCTTTTTTCAAATGCAGAGCCAACATCTTGACACGAGAAAAATGCCAAGTAACACAGATGTGTTCCAAACCCAATAGTATGGAGACAGAGCAGCTTGCTCGCGTTTTTCTAACATAGCTCATAGTTGGAAGCCAAAAAGATGGACCACTGGCAGTGGTGGACAGTACATTGTTTGAGTAGCTGTTCTTAACTTTTTTGGATACTTAAAAAGCTGCAATATGTAACTTTCCTTTTCTACTCCGGATTTGAACCCGGTTTCCTAAATGCAATCTTGACCACCAGGTCAAAATGTGTGTCTATAGATCCTGTGTCTATATAGGGGAGACACATGGCCTTTGACATAATCTAAATGTCTCAGTAGAAGAGCAGGGAGACAACATACAACCACCCCAATTGTATAATATATTATATTAAGATAAGATACCATAAAGATTAGACACATTTACCTTTTTATTCCTTAAAACAAACCTCTGCATCCATGGGATGCAGAGGTCGTTGTACAGCCAAAATAATATGAAATATGTAGAGTATTATTATTCTAGTATTTTTTGCTAGCTTTAGTTATAATAATAATTTCTACTTCTGTTTTCTACATGAATATAACCATTATAACCATATAAAATGAAATTGGAGTTAAATGCTGCAATTTGTTTAAAAAAAAAATATATATATATATATATATATATATATATATATATATATATATATATATATATATATATATATATATATATATATATACATGACTCGTCGTTGAAGTGGGACTCATAAAATGTCCCTGGGAAAAGACCATCCCTGCATCCCGGGACTCATTACATTGAAAACCTATATACAACACTGGACACATTTTGCTTTAAGTAGCATGCATGTGACATGTCAAACTAGGGGGTTTTCATGATTCTGAATCCATCCCAAGTTTTGCACAAAATATGCTCAAGTTTATCAAAAGTACAAGTGATGAAGTTTATAGGCCAGGGAATGAGACTTTGCCCGAGGTGAAGGAGTTTAAGCATCTCGGGGTCTTGTTCACGAGTGAGGGGAAGACGGAGAATCTGAGCAGTGGTATTGCAGTCGCTGTACCACGAAAAGAGAGCTGAGCCAGAAGGCAAAGCTCTCTGTCTACCGGGCAATCTTCGTTCCTATACTCTCACTATGGTCATGAAGTGTGGGTCATGACCGAAAGAATAAGGTTGCGTATATAAGTGCCCAAAGTTAGTTTTCTCAGACGGGTGTCTGGCATCTCCCTTAGAGATAGGGTGAGATTTACCGTGAGAAGTTCAGTCACACGAGAGAGACTCGGAGTAGACCCCCAAGGTGTCTCCCAAGCGTCTCCCTAGGGAGATCCCTGCTGCACGTCCTACTGGTTAGGAGACCCCCGGGCAGACCAAGGAACAGATGGGGGGATTACATCTCCATACTGGCCTGGGAACGCCTCGGGATCCCCCAGGAGGAAGTTACTAACGTTGCTCTGGGGAGGGAAGTCTGGAGCTCTCTGCTGGAACTGTTGCGGGACTCTGAATAAGCGGTTAATTAGAAGATGGATGGATGGATGGATGGATGGAAGGCAGGCATAATGGAATGTTGTACAAACCAACCGTCTCCGTACACCCACATCGCAAAACGAGTAAACAATAGAAACAAAGCAATTCTTTGGAGGGAGATCGTCTCCTTTCGGTGGTTTAATGCATTCCTGCAATCAGTGTCCGAGCTGTTCAGAGGTTAGTGTGTCGTTGTGCTCTGCTGCCACTAGGGTCCATTACCTAGCAGACCGTTTCCGCACACTCAGCACAGACTTTATGGTCATTTTTTTAATAAATGGGACCATCATTTTCCAAAAAGAATATTATGACATTAGAAATGAGACTTTAAACTAGTGACTGGAAGCAAAAAGTATTCATGACCATGTTTATTAAGGTAATACAGTCTAGGTGAAGTTGGGCCCAAATACATGGACTTCTATGGGGCTATGGGTTTTTCTGGGTCCAGTGACAGCGCCACAACAGGCCATTATATGAACTTTCATTTCCTTAGTGGCTTCACAAAATATCTGTCGGACTGCCCCCCTGGTTCTAACCCTTCTGGACGGGAACCCCTCTTGGGGTTCTGTACAGTACGTACAGTCTTCAAAAATGTAAAGAAATTTGATGCTGCTATATGAATATTTGAAGTTTTTCAGAAAACTTTGGTCAGGATTTAGGTGTGTGTGTGTGTGTGTGTGTGTGTGTGTGTGGGGGGGGGGGGGGGGGCAGGTTTTCCACCCGCTCACTCTGCTCGTATGCTCTGCCAGGCACAATGTAGCCTATTTTAAGGAGAGCAGGGGTGGGGGGGGGCGGGGGGAGGTTGGACACGGCCAAACATATCCTTTTCAGGGTCCTTGGCACGAAAAGGTTTGATAACTATACTGATTTAGGAGGCATTTGTAGAATCGGGCTATAAGGTCTTAATGAGTTGACCTCTCTCTCCATCTCGCTCCTTCCTTGACAAAGCACACATTGCACAGCACATATGTGAGGCCATTCGAGTAGGGAGAGAGAGAGAAAGAGAGAGAGAGAGAGAGATGTGCTGACACATACAGGAGCAGGAACAAGGGCTGCTCTGTGCGGACAGGTCCATTCATAACGGGGGTTACAGGTTGGCAGGGTTTTTCAGTCAAACATTGAGCGCGGCAGAATATGCGCTTTACCACTCCATTCATCACCGCCGTGCAAACATGCATGTTCGTCACACACTGTAACCTCTGCATTCATACATGCCATACAGTATAAACTATACATATATACTACTATGCTATATGTACTATGGCGTGCTATGACTACATACAATGCAATTATAGTGCTGTCTACATAATTTGGTGACAATAGTGAACATTCAAGCCTTGTTTCTTGGTGGTGGTGTAGAGGGAAAATGGAGGGGGCCTAGTACAGACCTTGTGGAACATAGTCCACAAAGTAGAGTTTAAATGGTTATTAAAACACATTAAATGCCGGGGATGTTTTCAGACTAAAGGCGCAAGAGTACCAAGCAGATGAGGGAGATTTTACTCTGAAAAGCCAGCAAAACGTTCGGTCGAGATCAGTTCTTTAAGACCATCGGGGGAATGCCATCCAGCCCAGCACTTTTGCCCTCTCTTACTGTGGATTCCGTCCTGGCCAAGCTCACTGCCTAGTTGATGTGCAGGTTCTGGAGGGATCCTGGTATATTTTCCTCATACATCAATCTTCTTTTATGAGCAGTCCATGTAGCATGACTGTACGGTTCTTCATTAGCAATAGTGGTTAGGAGTCAAGATCTGTAGTATGTGTTCTGTCACTTAATATAAAGCTTCAACCTATAGGCTCTGTAACCTTGAGAGAAAGAAGGATGCTCATTATTAGCTAGTTGTTGTTCTCGCTTACTGTAAATTGTTCTGGATTAAGGGCATCTGTTAAATGACTAAATTGTAAATTGTACATTGTCGATAAAAATAATAAAAATATATACAGACACCTTGCTGTGTGTGTGTGTATATATATAATATTATTTAATCAACAATGTCAAATTTAGGCATTTAGCAGATGCCCTTAATCCAAATAGTATAGGTAATATAGTTACCTTGCCATGATGGGACTCCAAGGAATGATGGGAAATTAAATAAAATTTGCAGATTCTCTTGAATAAATTTAATTAGTCAATCGTTTCATTGAATGAAACACATGCACACACGCACGCATACACGCACGCACGCATGCATTAACATCCACACCACCACAACGTCCTTATAGCTATATGTAGGGTTATACGGTACGGAGCTGCACTAATTAATATCTATTCATTTATGTCACTAGAAGAGTGACACAAATTCAACGTTTGCCACCTGAAAAGTACTACGAAAAGAGGTTAATCAAACAGAAAATACAACATTTGGCCAACCTGGCGGGAAGGAAACGACAAGTTAGGGAAAACTCACACAGCTTCAACACACACACGGCACACACACCTTTAGGCCCATCACAATTACTACATAAGTATTTGTGATAATCGCAATACTTTTGGGATAATAGTCATAATCGTTCCCATGTTGGAACGTAGTGGAAGTGGCAGATCTAGGAGCTCAAAACCGTTTTGATCTCGTAGATCCATGATACTTCACTATTCATGTATTTTTTATTGTAATTTAAATAATGTATTAATACTTGTGACGGGCCTAATGTACCTCAATGTACCAGCTTGAGCGGTAGGCTACATTTGGGGATTCCAGACAACATAGCGCGCCCACTATCGTTGACCGGGCGGGGAGACCTCATCTCGGGAGTCTCGACCCTAATCCCCGGTGTTCGGAAGTCACTGGCCTGGCGGGGAGACATCCAGACATCAAGGGCCTTTAAAAATAAACAAACAAAAAGAAAAAAATAATATGTAAAAAAACAAGTAAACAGTGTTTTTTTAAGTGTTAGAAATGACTGTACGTGCCCGTTGGCCACCGGCCTACTTGAGAACGATGCAACTTGGGAACCTAATAATAACCGTTTCATAGCTTTCATAGCACCCGTTTTAACTATCCGTCTGTGTCCCTTTTGTGCCCATACTGTATATGGAGATCTCTGTATCTGTCTGTTTGTCTGTGCCTGAAGAGTGCAAACAGACTGCGAAAGTAATCAATTGGCCGGTGTGGGGTTGCCATGGCAATCAATTGGCTGAGGCAGAGACTGGGAATTGCACAGGTGAGGGACTTGGGCTCATTAGGTCCACTGGCAGAGCCTGACCAGTGGATACCAAAAAATGATCAAACATTAGCCAAATTAGTAATTACATCAGAAAGGCAAAGATTTTGAAAATAGCCGATCTACAAGCTCACAATAGCACACAGTGCAAGGTGCAAGGTATTGCAACTGCAATGCTGTAGCTAAAAAAAAATACAATCTTTCTAACAGCAATGAATACTATTAAAAAGTATTCATAAGCAGGAATAAGTAGGCTACTCTCAGTTCTGACTTGAAGGACAACTTTAGTTTTTTCAACCAAGGTTCATGTTTTAGGTTGTTATTAGAGAAAGTAAAAGATCTTGACTTGACTTTTCCTATACCCTGCTCCACACTCTTTGCCACGACCCGTGGCTCACTGAAGATGCTGTCTAGCTGCTTCCCTGCTCTCAACCAGACAACAAAGTCCCCCT
>NC_137885.1:21255204-21262704 GCF_963924005.1 Protomyctophum bolini | reverse complement strand
AGTGGGTATGGATGGCACTTTAGATGGTTTGGAGATAACAAGAGAGGTGATGTTGAGATGCTTTGGGCATTTGAAAAGGAGGGATGAGGGCTACATTGGAGGGGCATTGGCTAAGTAACAGCATGTACACTTTTAAGTGTAACACACGTGCACACATGCGGGCACGCACACACGGCACACACTCTCGCTCACATGCAACACAACCTCGGCTAAAACAAACCACGACAGGGTCAGACAAGGTGGTACCAGATGGGTGGTTGTAGATCCATCTGAGTGTAAAAGATAAGATAAGACTAAATACATAGAGAGAGCGAGAGAGACACACACACGCACGCACGCAAGCAGGCAGGCAGGCAGGCAGGCAGGCAGGCAGGCAGGCAGGCAGGCAGGCAGGCAGGCAGACAGACAGACAGACAGACAGACAGACAGACAGACAGACAGACAGACAGACAGACAGACAGACAGACAGACAGACAGACAGACAGACAGACAGCGGTATATCCTAGGCCTGGTCCCACATGGTAGTAATTGGGTGTAATTGGCAGGGATTTCCATTGCTTTTTCTTTTCGTTTTTACGCAGTTTAATCATCTCTGGAGCGATTGTTTTGTGGGGCCATCTGGAAATGATAGGCGCTCAATTAACTCTCCTCCGACTGGTTCAAGGTTTTCTTTTTTTTTTTTAAGAGCTTCTTCACCCACTTTGAAGTGGAGCTCAGGCCTACAGCACACTGACGCTGGCTCTGCTGTCAGGCCTACAGCACACTGAGGCTGGCTCTGCTCACAGGCCTACAGCACACTGAGGCTGGCTCTGCTCTCAGGCCTACAGCACACTGAGGCTGGCTCTGCTCTCAGGCCTACAGCACACTGAGGCTGGCTCTGCTCTCAGGTCTACAGCACACTGAGGCTGGCTCTGCTCTCAGGTCTACAGCACACTGAGGCTGGCTCTGCTCTCAGGCCTACAGCACACTGAGGCTGGCTCTGCTCTCAGGCCTACAGCACACTGAGGCTGGCTCTGCTGTCAGGCCTACAGCACACTGACACTGGCTCTGCTGTCAGGCCTACAGCACACTGAGGCTGGCTCTGCTCTCAGGCCTACAGCACACTGAGGCTGGCTCTGCTGTCAGGCCTACAGCACACTGACGCTGGCTCTGCTGTCAGGCCTATACATGCACACTGACGCTGGCTCTGCTGTCAGGCCTACAGCACACTGAGGCTGGCTCTGCTCTCAGGCCTACAGCACACTGACGCTGGCTCTGCTGTCAGGCCTACAGCACACTGAGGCTGGCTCTGCTCTCAGGCCTACATGCACACTGACACTGGCTCTGCTGTTAGGCCTACAGCACATTGAGGCTGGCTCTGCTCTTAGGCCTACAGCTGCACTGAGGCTGGTTCAACTCTCAGGCCTTCAGCACATTGAGGCTGGTTCTGCTTGTGGGTTTCCACCTGCCAGGCGGCCATGACTCCTTGATTGTATTAAACCAATTTAGACCTGAGGACGATTCTACAAATGTCTTCTGAATCCTGACCGTTTTCTGAAAAACCCATGTTTCTATGTCAGTCGTTCTCAAACATTTTTATGTCAAGGACCCTCAAAAATATATGTAATTGCCCACCGACCCCCATCTGAAAATATGTTGTATAGGACACCCCAGAAGCAAAGATTTGAGTTAAAAATGTTGGCTCTGAAAGAATACGGTATTCAAAGATTTGCGCCACATTTTCACGATTTTTCAAAAACAGCAGATCTACAAGCTCATTACTATACTATACTATACTGAAAGGTAACAGTTTTGGACATACAAGGTTTCCACCTGACAGTAGCGATATAGGCTATGATTCAAAAAAATATATTTAAAAAAAGTATTTCATACCTAATTACCAAATTTAAAAAATTAAATATTTTCCATGCACACAAAACAGCAATTAAGTAGTGAAAATAGCAGAACTGCAAGCTTACAACGCGGCATGATGTGACGTGTTGTGCGCTTGTAGATCTGCTATTTTCACTCGTTTGAGTCCCAGGCAAACATCCAATTTCTCTTTTGGTCTCGAGCTGAAACGTCTGGGAACCCCTGGAATAGAGTAGTGCGTGCGTGCGTGCGTGCGCGTGTGCATGCGTGCGTGTGGAATAAACCTTCTCTTAGCTTAGTGGCAGCGTTCCTGGAAATCTGAGACAGAGTAGAGAGGCCTCCCCACCAGCAGTGGAAAGTAACTAAGTACATACATCTACTCAAGTACAGAGTTGATTTACTTTTACTTGTGTAGGCCTATTTGTCTTTGTACTTTTACTCGACAAGTCAGAAATGCCACATTTACTAAGCCATTAGCCCAGCACTACACTAAAAAGCCAATAAATCTATTTATTTTCCAATTGAGGCACCTTCATTCTACTAAAATTGTACGACTATAGGCTACTTTAGCCTACACGTTACTTAGTATCTATTTTCATTATTATTTAAAAACTTACATTAACCACTTACCGGTAATGCCCGTTTTATACTTTTTATTTGATTTACAATTACTTGTATATCATTTATTTAACCTTTTTTTTTTTTTTTCTTTCATATACTTTCATACGTGGATGCCAATACTTTTTGCACTCAAATCAAACCTTCACTACAGGACATGTACTGTACTTTACTTGTACAGTATTTGTGGCATAATGGCATACTTAAAATGAACAGTAGGCCTACTTCTTCCACCAGTATAGTGATAATGTGAGACTGGACTGTGTCACCAGACAAACCATGAAGCCACAGTGCCCCCTGGAGACAGAGGACGGAACTAACTTTCTTTCTGTCTGTCTGTCTGTCTGTCTGTCTGTCTGTCTGTCTGTCTGTCTGTCTGTCTGTCTGTCTGTCTGTCTGTCTGTCTGTCTGTCTGTCTGTCTGTCTGTCTGTCTGTCTGTCTGTCTGTCTGTCTGTCTGTCTTCATTACAGTACAGGATTATTTCCCCTTGAAAATAGCAGATGTACAAGCTCACAATACGTTTCTTCGTGACACGTTGTGAGCTTGTATATCAGCTCCCATGTTAGGTTCTTAGTATACTTATGATCCTAGATGACTATTTCTATGTATTTGATGTGTTACCATGGGTTGTTCTTGCTTACTGTTGCTTGCTTTCCAATGGAAGTCACATGGTTTCACCAAGCATTTTAGTTTGATGGCTGTGTTGTGCCCAACTCATCAAACAAAAATGTTTGGTGAAACCATGTGACTTCCATTGGAAATGCATTGGGGCGGCCATTAAACACGGACAAGACACAAGACAGGGACAAGACAGCCGTCTCAATAGTGTGACTGATCGAGGCCTTAGCTAATGCCTAAATTGTAAATTATAAAGTACAAAACAGCCACAACAATAAAAACAACAAAGTACCAACATAATTGAGGTTCAATCAGCATGTCCAGTATACAGCCAGGCAGGCCAAGGACCTGTAACTTATCCACACATCTAATGAGTGTTTGTGAATGTGTTGTGTAGTGCGGTGAATATATTATTGCTGTGCATAGAGTCTATAGGCTCTATGCACATCAAAATAAATTAATTGGGCCTCTCCCTTACTAACGTGACATGCACAATATCAGCACCCTGACTCTGTTTGACCAACATGGAACAGAGACGTCATTAATAAGTAAGGAAAGGATCGAGAGACCCAATGCATTTCCAATATGGCTGCTGTGCATAAGACCTATAGCAAGGTCCCGCGTCCCTGATTTGGCTCAAGCACATTCACTGTCAACAATGGATGAATTAATTCAATTAAACAACGTCAATGCTATATAGCCTGGAAACCCCTTCTCTTCAAACACATGTGAGAGAACAGTCTCTCTCTCTCTCTCTCTCTCTCTCTGCTGGGAAGGATGTTGGGGTTGGGTGAGAAGGCCACAACAAACTCACCACCAGACAGTGGTTGATGGCAGTGCACAGACTAAGCTAATGAAACAGCTTACTGGAGCCTGGCCTGCTGCAATATCTAACTAGTAAGACTCATAATATACAACAATGAGACCACTAGAACGACAGACAGGCAGACAGGCAGGCAGGCAGGCAGGCAGGCAGGCAGACTGGCAGGCAGGCAGGCAGGCAGGCAGGCAGGCAGGCAGGCAGGCAGGCAGGCAGGCAGGCAGGCAGGCAGGCAGGCAGGCAGGCAGGCAGGCAGACTGGCAGGCAGGCAGACTGGCAGGCAGGCAGGCAGGCAGGCAGGCAGGCAGGCAGGCAGGCAGACGCGTGCCACTGCAGTGGTTCACTTCTCAAACTTTTCAGGCCGTGGCGCCCATATTTGAACTGGGGAGCCCCCGAAATATCCTACTAATTGAACTGGGGACCTGCACAAACATAGGCCTAATCATATTTGAACTGGGGGACACACCAAAAACTATTTGAACTGTGTGGCGTTGTGAGCTTGTAGATCAAAAGTGTTGCCTCTTTCAAATATTTATTTGACAATTCGGCCAATGTTTATCCGTTTTTATTGTCTAACCATTGGAACTGCCGTATGGATCGTACACGTTGTTATATTTTATCATGTATTGTAGTGCAGGTATAATCATAACATCATAACAACCACCCGATATTCTGAGATATGAAAAGGGGGTGGCCAAATATTAATTTCCATTTTCCAGACGTTCAGTTGCAAGTTTTTATTATTATTATCTTTTTTATAGTTTTGTGACCCCCAAAAATAATTTGGCGACCCTCTTAGGTGTCGCGACCCACGTGTTGAGAACCCCTGTGTACTATATATATATATATATATATATATATATATATATATATATATATATATATATAACTTTCCGCGATTCTTATCTGGATGTGCATGCGGACGAAAAGAAAGATGCACCAAAGAGCTATGGCTCAGATGTATGGAGAACCGAGATGACTGGAGACGCCAATGGTGGGTTCGTCTGAGGACCAGAGAGAGAGGGGAGGGGGGTCAGGGGCGTGTGCAGCCACACAAAACATGTAATGTATAACTATTTTAACTAGATTTTAATGGGACCATTAGACATAACAACTGCAGTCTCTCTGTGGCTGAAGCTACAGACTGCACACTTTTGTGTAAATAAAAGGTCATGTTGAGGACATTCAAACTTTAAGGAGCACTTTCACCCCATGTCGAGCGTATAGCATCATGTGATCCGACCTCACTAATGACCATTATAAGACGTCACCATCAGTGGCGGAAAAAAATACGCGCATTTCTTTACTTAATAATGCAAGAACAACAAAGGCACTCTGGAGGCATAGTGGTAAAGTAGCTGCCCACACTAGAGTTCTCAAATTCTGCCCGAACCCCGACCCGACCAGGCCTAAAATGATTGCTAATAGGGCATATAGTATTTTTTACATTATACTAAAATACTATTATGAAGATGGTGCTGACTGGCGTTTCACTTTTACTTTTACTGCCCAAACCCTAACAATGTATGTTAATTAGTCAGGCAGGGCGTCTGGCAGGCCCAGTTATGGCCGGGCCTTAATTCTCCAGCCCGTCGAGAAACACCACCGCAGAGTCTGGGGGGGGGGGGGGTTCGAATCGGTGCATCCAGCTTTGTCGAGCATCTATACAAACAGCATTGACCCGTGTTCGGGGGAGCTGAGCCGGGCGGAATAAAGGATGATATTTATCACTGCATGTACGTACTCCTATAGACTGTCAGCGGGGATGTGTAGGAGGGAGGCTGTACGTCCCCCCACTTTCTAGGAATATAAGAGCTGTCTTTACTTTGGTACTGGAAGCATATTTTGATTAAGAGGTTAAAAGAGCACAGCAAGGTGATGATGACGCTGTTACACACATGTTGTTGTTTTAGAAGTGTGTCGACATGGTTGGACCCAAACAGACGAGCAGATCTGGTTTAGCATTAACAGCTGGAAAACATTAGCTAGCTCACAGTTAGCACTAAAACAGCCTTTAGATTATGATCCCACCTTTACCATTAATTTGAGGTGCACGTGTGCGTGTACGAGCGTGTGTGTGTGCATGCATGTGTGCGTGCATGTGTCTGGCCTGAAAATCTAATAATCTAGTACATCTGCAAACTAAATGTGCCTCTAAATTGTACAGTACTTTCCACCACTGTGTGGGTCTGTGGGTAGTAGGCTACAATGAAGAAGATCAGCAGTAGATTTGTAGTAATTTTCAGGTGGCTGACTCTGCCTAGGTTACGTGCACACACGTGTGTGTGTGTGTGTGTGCTTTTGTGTGCTTTTGTGTGCATGCATGCGTGCGTGTGAGGTCTGTTCCTATCAGCGTATGTCAGGTGCTTACTACATCATGCCAGTGAAATGTAAAGCCATGGTGAAAGTGTTCCACAACAAGTCCAGCATTTTATCCTTTAATCCATCATATTTTGAGTCTTTCTTTCAGCTCTGGACCACTAGCCCCTTTCCATCGACGAGAAGCAACCTATAGACGGACATCTTACTTTCAAATAATATGTTACATAATTATTACTAACCTTCATTTGTATGCCCAAATATATTCAAGAATACAATTGAATGTGCACTTGGATGATTACGGCATCATCAACAACAACAACTGGCAGCAAGATGTTTTCAAGTCTGAAAACATTCGTCCATCTATCAATTAGCAAAATAGCCTTTATTGCAGCATTGTAACAGCCAACAAGTTGTCAGCTAATGGCCACTCGTAAAGTACTTTTATTATGCATGTATCTTTTTTATAAGGCCTGTCGGCATCGAGTGTGAATGAAAGGATTTGGCCTTTTGCACGTAAGCGAGTGTGATGGTGGCAGAGCAGCTTTTAAAACCTTTATTAGACTTATAAAATGTGTTTTGAGATTTCATGACACTTACATAATCTTACATCAGCATAGGCCTAGGTCACGCAGGAACCAATTATCTTCATATTTAAACTTTTTACGCTATTAAGTAAATTTGGTTTTGGATCAAACCTGACAATCCAAAGGCAAGCACTGCAGCTGCAGAGCAAGGATTGCTCAAGGCCAATTCTACAAAATTCCTTCTAAATCCTACACAGTTTTCTGAAAAGACTAATGTTGCTATATCAGTGGTGTGCCCCCAACCCCCCCCCCCCCCCCCCCCCCCCCTCCCCCTCCCACGTGCCCCACGCCAAAAAACAACAACAATAAATATTTGTCTGCCGACCCCATCTCAAAATATTTTTGTTTCAGTGTGTGTGTGTGTCCATGCAATGATTTGAGTTAAAAATGTTCACTTTGCAAATCCATAATGGCAGTCCTAAAAAAACCTAGTCACAACTTCCTGAGAAGTGGTGGGACTTACAAGGTTACCAACCGAGAGCAACCACATTGAGCTTGGCATTGTGTCTCGTCGGTTGAACAGACCGACTTGCATCCTGTTACTCTGTCTCTTGTAAACAACAACTCGTTAATGTAACGGGAAACAGCCACAAATGGCGTGCAAACACCACCTCTTTGTTGTGTGGCGGTTAGCTTATGCACTGTTTAATGGTGGTGAGGTCACTCTAGACTATAGGACATTAATG
>NC_137885.1:21185204-21242704 GCF_963924005.1 Protomyctophum bolini | reverse complement strand
GCGTGTCTGTGCACGTGGGACATGTGAGGATGGTCCAGTCGAAAGGCCGTTCTGGTTTCACGCTATCACTAAACTTGGGTTAAATTCAAGCGAATACCTGCCTGTAGAAAAACACAGGGCTGTGGTATAAGGGAAACAAACCTATAGACCTTCCACTGAGCATCATGAAGGTAGACCCACCCACCGCAGACATCATTATTACAAAGAAAGGACAATTGTCTGGGTAAAAATCACCTGTGTTTAGTGTTCTAGGGTTAAGTAGCAATGATATGATATGATATGAAATGATATGATATGATATGATATGATATGATATGATAAGCGGGATAATCCCTTCAGGATGATTATAGGTACATCCGCTCCGCGTCGGTGCATAATCATCTTGTCGGGATTTATTTCTCGATAATGACCCCCGACCCGTATTATCTATCCCTTACTTCAAAAGGTCTTAAAAGTCAGATTTCAGAAGTTTCTTCCATTTCACGTAACAATGGCTCTTTCATGACATATTATATAGTTCATGGAAAATAATTAAATGTAGGCCAATATTATTTGCCTATACCTTTATTTATCTTGGAAATAAGGAATGTGTCCCTTATTTGAATTTCAGTTAGTCGGCAACCCTTCGTGGTCATGACGCATGACATGCGTGCGTGCGTGCGTGTGTGCGTGCGTGCGTGTGTGTGCATGCACAGCACGTGTGCGGGGGTCTCAGCTTGTGTCACATGTAAGAAGGGGTAAGAGAGGAAAGAAATTAAGATTGGGAACCACTGTTAGTTCTTTTGGCAGAAGGCCTAGAGCTGCTTTCTGCATCGTTCTGGAGTGTGATAACTTTGCCAGATCCCTCCATCACATCTGTGCACGCTTTCCTCCAACACACATACAGTACACACACTCTCTCTCACTCACGCACGCACGCACGCACGCACCCGCGCACGCACGCACGCACGCACCCGCGCACGCACGCACGCACGCACGCACGCACGCACGCACGCACGCACGCACACACGCACGCACGCACGCACGCACGCACGCACGCACGCACGCATGCACGCACACAGCGATCATACATAAACTGCAGAGCGCATATGTTTCCACGTGGGTGGAGGCACGTGCAGGCACACAGTACAGTATGTGCAGTTGTTTTAGGCTGTGATAAATCAATGTGACGGTTTCTTATAGCGTTGTTAGTGGTGTGTGTGTGTGTGTGTGTGTGTGTGTGTGTGTGTGTCGGAGGGGGGGGGGGGGGCAGACTTGGGGTGTTTAGTCAAATGTCACTTACAATGCTCTACTGTGGCCTGGATGTGAACTCTGTGCTGCGTTGTGTGTGTGTGTGTGTGTGTGTGTGTGTGTGTGTGTGTGTGTGTGTGTGTGTGTTTGTGTGTGTGTGTGTGCGCGCATGTGCGTGCGTGCGTGTACTGTATATATATCCGTGCTCATAGGTTTAGCCCGGAAGCAATAAGCCATGAAGAGGTCACAGGTTACCTTGCATTTTATAATGGCTGAGAGGCGTATAGCACGACGTGCCAGCGGAGTGACTCCAACAACCCTCTCCCATGTGTGTTCCTCCCCACACACATTTCTGTATACCTCTGACTACTGACTCACCATCCAGTGGAGCCCGCGCCTGTACAGGTCTGTAACTCTCTGAGAGTATATACAAATGGAATTAACCCATTTAGGCCTAAGGCCAATTCTAAAAACGCCTTCTAAAGCCTGACCTAAGCTTTCTGAAAAACTTCAAATATTTATATAGCAGCATCATTTTTTTGTAATTTTTGAATACTGTACATACTGTACAGAACCCAAATATGGGTTCCCGGCCTGAGGGGGTAAGACACCAAAAGGGGTTCCCGCCCAGGGTCCTTGAAATGAGATTGTTTGAGGACCACTGTACACTAAATGGAACGGAGCCTAAATTAGTATCATCGGTATCATCTGTGGACGAAGTAGGGAAGGGGCCCGGAAGTAGGAAGAGTTTTTCTGTGTGCATAGAGCCCATAGACACTCCATAAAGCCACTGTGGAAATCAAAGCCTTGGTCGTGGGTATATCTTCTTTCTTTATTCAAGAGTCACATTTATGCTAATATTCCGTAGCGAGACTCTCACATACTGTACATATACTGTAGAACCATTCACTGACCATTGGAGTTAAGTATAGAACTACATGCTTGGTGTACTGAACAGTGGACACACTATAGTCTTTGACAAAAGACAAGTCTGGGAAATAATGGCAAAGCACCGATTTCCATCTTTGAATGTGGCTCGCACATTTGAGCTGAATTTTGACTCAAACACACAGTGGATGGTCAGTTCTATGGGATCATAAACCCACACAGCTTCCATGAGCAGTGCCAAGCTGGCTGGACAGCCTGCCCCATCCCATCTTCACTGGAAACTCCCCCGCCGGAACTTTCCACAAAATTACACAAGCAATGAAATGTGTTTTAGTTTTAGTTTACTTTTCTTCTGGGATATTTTTTGTTAACTATGTCTCCAGGATGGCCACGGATATGCTCAACACGCAAAGAAAGAGCAGTGTGTGACTGTGTGTGTGTGTGTGTGTGTCTTTTTATTTCATGTGTGTGTGCATACTACATGTCAATGTGACCACCAGGCTCATTGTTGATCATAAAGAACAGAACAGAACGTGTGTGTGTGTGTGTGTGTGTGTGTGTGTGTGTGTGTGTGTGTGTGTGTGTGTGTGTGTGTGTGTGTGTGTGTGTGTGTGTGTGTGTGTGTGTGTGTGTGTGCGTGCGTGCGTGTGCGTGCGTGCATGCATGTGTACTGGGGCCAACAGATCTAATGCATAAGACCGACCCACCAAAGCCGTGGCTCTCCATTTAACCCTATGTTATTTGCAACAAGATTGAAATAGTCAGAGCCTCTGACTTGCTTTTCTACCTGCTCGTCCGTCCGTCTGTCCTTCCATGTATCTATATCTACTCACTCGGTGTGCACAAACACGCTGATTGTCTTGTGTGCCGTGCATGCCCAGACATAACATGCATTGAGTTTCCTTCAGTGATTGAGAATAAAATTGCAGCGGTCTGAAGTAACAAGCTGGACTTGGACCCAGGGTCTCCCTGCATGAGGAGACTAAACTGCATCCACCGTCCAACCAAAGAGTGGAATCCCACCCGGCAGAAGATGATATTCAGCCTCTAACCCTAAACCGAAGACCCCTTCATCCTAATGAGAACCAGCAGAATGTACTTGTTTCCCAGGATTTCCCCCAGTTTTCTGTGCTTTGTGGGGGGCATTGTGGTCTTCATTTAAAAGTACAATCACGCACGCACGCACGCACGCACACACAGACATTGCCAACTCCTAAAAAACATAACCACAAAAACAAAACCCCCTCTGTCACAAATAGTACACATAAGCCATCTAACTCCACAAACATCGAGGCCCCTTTTCTACTGCGGTTGAACCGGTTCCGTCCCGCCTATAGTATTGAACCAGTTCATAACAGTGGTTGGTTCAGAACTGGAACCAAAGAATACTTGTTTTTACTTGCCCTGAACTGGGAACCGAAGTGGGCATGTCACTATTCTACAGGTTGGAATATGCAGAAGAGATATAAACAGTGGCAAAGGCCACTCTTGTGTGTGTTATTGATGTTCCTCCTCACCCTGTCACCCTGTCTGGTAAAGTGGCGCTTTGCAAATTCTGCAATTCTGCATAGCATTGCTGTCGGGTGGAAACCTTGACCAGAGCAGACCAGAGTGGTGTAGACTAGAAGAGTGGCGTCATTGAGGGGGCAGAAAATGCAACGCTCGAGCGCTGCTCATGCCGCCCTGGAGTTTGAAATACATTGTTTTCAATGAGGGCTTTGCGCCGCCCTCATTGAAAACAGTGTATTTCACTCCAGCAAATATCAGCAATTTTAGGTGTGCCATAATGACAGTTTTAAAGTATTGTAGCCTAAAGTCTCTGTAATGTTTATGTTGTATATTACTAAAAAAAACTATTTAAAATAAAGGGATTTAAGATCATTGAAGCTGGGCTGTTGCCTGAGTCCAGTGCATCCTGTCAACTTCCGGGCCAGGACTTTGTCACTCTTCGCCAATAGAAGTCTATGTTAGAAGAGCCCCCATTTATGACCTTAGGACGATTATACAAATGCCTTCTAAATCAGTAGTTCTCACACATATTAAAGAAAAGTAGCAGCTATAAGGAAGTCGTTCGCCAAAAGCTTACCCGGATGGAGGCCAGAACTGAATGTTTGGTTTTAATTCAAACAAACAGACCCAGAACTGAATGTTTGGTATTAATGGCCTCCTGGCAGCGCTCGTAGTGACATCTTTATACGACTGAAGACCGCATGCAGGTGACTGGCAGGCAGCGCACTCTGGGCCACTCTGCCAAGCAGTGTTGCCTAGTCTGCTTGTTATAAGCCACTTTGGGCATGTGTTTTATTTTTGTTTAGTTTTTCTGTAAAGGCAGTTGCGGTGTAGTTGCTTATTTGGGCTTGCTGTAAATCTGTGCTTTTCTTTCTTTCTTCCTTTCTACATTTTCACTTCACTGTCATCTGGGGATCCCCCACAAAACATCATGAGCCACAGGTTGAGAACCACTGCAGTAAATGACTGAAGAGACTAAGCTAATCCTCCAGTTTGGAGCTTTTTTATTGTAGCACGTTTCAGTTCATGCTGTGTGTAATGTGGTGTGTTGCTGGATCTAGACAGGATGTTCTGCCCTGGAAGGCTTTGTGAATAAACATGTTGAGGTTTTATAAGTCAAAGTCATTCTTAGAAGCCATGGCTTATTGGCGGACCCAATTTATACTACTTTGACTTAAGTCGGAGTACTTTGTGTCATTTGACTACTCTCTGATTACCTTCATTGCATAGACAGCTTGTCGACTTGTAAATAAAACACGCCTACTTTGTTGTATACTCATTCCTGATGAAGACCCGAAGGGGTCGAAATGTTGAATCCTGACCATTTCCTAATAAACTACTATGGGAGCTTAAGAACGGTGTGCGGACTTCCTACCTTCTTTCTGGACCCAATTTATAGAAATACATGAACACGGGTGTCCGTTAGAAACCATCTAACTCCGTTTTTGAAGTCTCTGTCTTTTTTCATAAATCAATGCTATTGACACCCTTCGGCCTTTACGTCTGTGTGTGTTAAAAATAAATATTGAACGATTGAAAAGTATGAAAAAGCGCTTCAACAAAAAACCTCCTAATTCCACTTGAGCTGGAAGTTATTTTCATTTCCTGAAAAATGAACATGTTGGAGTTAGGTGTTTTTTTCCCCCGACAGCAAAGATATACTATAAGGTGCTATAGCAGTGGAGGTGGTGGTGGCTAGCAAAAGCCATGGCTGTCGACACTGATCAATATGAGAATGTGGAGTTTCTGCACCCTCATGGTCCCACAGCAAATGCTCACCCAACACAATGTCCAGATGCCATCGCACCATTGACCCTATATATTCCAAAATGGTCAACAGCTTGAATTGCAATAGGATCACTGGGCTTCTGTCCAGCGATGTTCTACTAAAACTAACTGAGTCACTACAGAAATTGACTAAACCAATGTTCAGCAGTTTGTTTATTTGTATTTTGTCACTTTGATTTGTTTTAATTGTCTTCCTTAACTCATGTTCTTAAGGAACTCATTCACCCAATTTTTAAGCTTTATTCCAGGAGTAAAAGAGAAGAATGTGGCTTGTTTAGATGTCACCATGCAGTGTCAAATGATCACATGTTTATAGTTCTGCTAGTTAATAATACTTAGGGAATAATTAATAATGAGGAAATATCTGTGGATAAAGAGTTGAACGTTTATTCCAAGAGAGAAAGAGAGGCAGATCTGGCTTGTTTTGATTTCAACATGCAGATCACATGTCCTCATGTTCTCGTATGTCATTTCAATCAGTTTTGTAAAATAAATGGTTACTTAAATCAGTTCAACTACTGTACATCAACTTGTCAACTCTGTCAGAAGTTTGTCAACTCCGTCAGACGTTTGTAACCTCCATCAGATGTTTTTGTTAATTCCAAAGAAATAATGATTATAATGTAAAAATCTGCTTACGTATTAAAATACCAACTGAAATGCTATGTAATGATGCCTTGTTTAACATCATTTTTATGTTAAAAGCAAAGGTTGCAAATTAAGGTATTTAGAAATGGGATATATTATGTGAAATTGTAACAAAAAACCTAGTCTGCTCTAGACATACACCAGCTGCTTTCATATCTGTACTTGACATTGTTCTCTTCATTCTTCCTCACCTTCCTCTTGTGAGGTACAGCAAATCAGAACTAACAAGACTGGTGCTTTGTTGGGGGTTTGTTTCCCCCAAGCAGGGGTCATTTATGATTTTATGTGGACAATGTTGTTTGTCTTTGTATTTGGATGTTGTTTTTTTGTCACTATGGACCATGCATCTTTAATGATGATTGATTGACTGACTGACTCATTGCCATTCTGGCCTGTTGTGGACATTTTGTAACAATTACATTTTTGCCATTGTTACAACCTTCACCGCATGGTGTAGGCTACAAAGGAGTAACACATACTGTAGTTAACAAGGATTACAAAAACCAGTTGACAAAAAAGGTCTGTCTAATTTCAGACCTTTTCTGAACTAATATACAAAAGAGAAAGGTTTGGAATACTATGATAGTTACGTTTCCTACGTTTCTAAGAGTTGCTTGAACTAGATTTGTCTGACTAGCAGCAATACTGGCAAAAGGGTCTCAGCATGTGGTGTTACAAATGGCAAAAGAAGGTGTGGACCATTGTTTCCCTGCAGGCTTTTATACTGCCTGGTTGATTTGGGGGAATGAGGCCCAGGTGTGTCCCCAATCTCCACACCACTCCTTCAACCTCCACTGCCACTCCCGTCAATCATCATGCAGCACTGAAACCACTGACAGACGCTAGGTTAGGTTTAGGCATAGTGTTTGTGAGGTTAGGCACGATTCATACTCCTATTTTAGAGCCGAATAAAAGTCGGTTCGGCTCTGTAGAGCCTACAATGTGACATCATTTGAGGTTCGGGGTGGCGGGTACCTAGCCTGGCTTGGCCAGCCATATGCGGGGAGGAAGCGTCAGTGAATCCACCATATGAGTCTGGCCCCGCCAGGCTAGTGGGTACCGTCCTAAAGTCGACTCTTTGGTGCTACTGAAAATTTCTGACGAGCCAAAATCATTTCGGCACTACAGCGGTAGTAGTATGAGGGTCAGGGTTAAGCTCAGGTTTAGCCAGTAACTATAAGTACACATTCACTTAAGTACTGTACTTAAGCACAAGTCCCATAGGACAGTCCCTTAACTGAGTTATGTAATCTGTCAGTCAGCTCCACAAATGCACATTGTTGTTTTTCTTTTAATTAACCCAGTCCTTGGAGGCGATTCAAACGCCACAAGGTTGAAACATTACAATAACAGCAATTAAATATCACATGGGCCAATGCCCTGCTAAATCAGCTATTCTGATGTCATTGTTTATCTGGCCAGATTGTCAAAGGTGTGCAACATTATTTCGATATGAAATGATTGTTAATGTAGGTTTAAGCCCTGCCATACTTCTGCCTCTGCCCAGATGGGTGTTGTGAAAGGTTACGTAGTGGCATACGTTGGCACAGGGGATGGCACAGCATGTATAAAACTTGGACAAAGGATTTAGAAAAGGAGGGGTTAGCCAGCGGAGGAGAGTCATGAGGGCTTCTCTGGACACACACCTGCTTTCATATCTGTACTTGATAATATTGTTCTCTTCCTTCTCTCCTTTGTCTTCCTCACCTTCCTCTTCTTGTGAGTCACAGGCACCGTTTAAGCTCAACAGATTGTACAAGAACGGGGACGTTGTCCTGGGCGGTTTGTTTCCGATGAGCTTCGGCTACGATGAACCTGAGCTGTATTTCACCTCCCCGCCAGAGCACCCTCCTTGCTTTGGGTGAGTAATACATTATAAAGGGCACAAATATTTTTCAGTTGCTTCTGAACACACTCGAAACATCATGTGTCTCGGTGCTTGAATCAAGCCCTAAATGTACACGATGCACAAATGTTAAATGTTACGTTGGAATGTTGTGTTTCAGGTCACAGTTATCAATGTTCAGGGTTGCACAGACCATGGCCTTTGCCATCGTTGAGATCAACAATAACACCAGCCTACTACCCAATGTGACGCTGGGCTATAGTCTCTGCGATACCTGTTGGGTGCTGAGAGGTGCACTCCATGCAGCACTATCATTGGCCTTTGGGAGAGAGGAGCGGTTTCAATTGGATGAGAGCTGTGATGGGTCGCCTCCGGTGCTCGGAATCGTGGGTCCTGTTGAATCAATGCATTCCATTGCCATCTCTAGTGTATTAGGTTTATACAGGGTGCCCACGGTAAGTTGTCGTACTTGAATGTCCCTTTATACAATCAGCAATTTAAGCCTAAAATGTGATATTCTTTATAGACGTTTTTTTACAGCTTGAAAGACATGTTTACTTGCAGGCAGATCATGTGAGTGGAGAAGGCATATTTTCAATAGAGGGTGAAGCAGGTTTTCAGAAGGTCAGGGTTCAATGCACCTGTGTTAAAAGCCAAAGGTTTGATTCTCTGCCCCGAGTCATGTCCATACTGTATGTGTGCCTTTTGCAGGTTAGTTACGGTGCCACCTGCTCCTGTCTGAGTGACCGGAACCAGTTCCCGTCCTTCTATAGAACAATCCCAAGTGATGACTTCCAGGTGTGTTCATATCAAGTACTTCCACACACTTGACGTATAGGTACTCCCTCTCGTGAGTGTAATCGACATTGCATATCACCTCTCATTTGGCTGTGTGTAATACTGCGAACTGAAGGTGACTAAGACATAACCTGTCTTTTGTGGAATCTGTATAGGAAATTCACTGACATACCAAGGTCCACTATCGAGGTTATTATATTAACAAAAAACTAACAAACTGAAATTGAAAAACAACAAAAACATTTCTGTTAACAGAACTACAATAAAAAAGATAATTGAAACTATGTGTTTACAAAACTAGCTAAAATTTCCTTAGTTTTTGTTTCTGGATGGTTTGTGGTTCATCTGTAACTGAATACATTTTAAATGCTGTCTTTTGTTAAGTTGTTAACAGACTTAACTTTTCAATCCTGCATCTGACAAATAACCCAAAGTATAAAAAAAACTAAAACTAACTCTAGAACTAATACAACTATTTTAAACTATATTAGCAAATCCCCTCCAAAAACGAATTAAATCTAACAGAATTAGAAAAATAAATATTCAAAAGAAACTATCGTAACCCCTGATTGTATGTGAAAATTGTAAATCATCTAGCCCACTCGTGTATCCCTCCATTCTTTATTCTTAATCAGGTACGAGCTATGATCCAGATTATGGGGCGGTTTGGATGGACCTGGGTCGGACTGCTGATTTTTGATGATGATGAAGGCCAACACGTTGCTCAGTACTTCCAGTCTGAGCTGGCCCGGACCGGGTCGGGTTGTTTGGCATACGTGGAGGCAGTGCCCAGTGACATGAAAGACAAAACTGGATATGAGAGGATTGTCTCTGTGATGAAGAACTCCACAGCTCGCGTGGTCATTGCATTTACACATATGCACGCAATCATGGAGGAGGTTGGCGTTATGATATACATACATTTTAAAATCAATTTAAAAGCGCAGCTTGTAAAACCTTTTTCTTTTCTTCCTTTACTTATGTCCCTTGTGATTTCGCTTTTGCTGTGGGTCTCAGCTATTCTCTGCACAATAAGCAAAAGGATAATCCGAAAGCAACAACATATAGACAGTATGTTGTATTCAACCCGACAGGTGGTAGCGCAGAATGTGACAGGCCTGCAGTGGATGACCACGATCGACTACACGGCAGAGTCCAGGATCCAGACTGCTGTCAACATGCCGTACCTGAATGGCACCCTGGGCATTGCCATCCATCGCGGGGAGATGCCCCGTCTCAAGGACTTCTTGTTAAAAATACAGCCTGACAATCCCATAGTGAGTCTTGCAAATAATAATAATAATAACAATTATAATGGTGGACTTTATTAATAAAGCACTTTTCGAAACATATGTTTTGAATAGTGCTTTACAGTGGCAGTATAAAAATACAGTAGAAGAACAATTCAACTTTACCATAATCATTTTTGTTTGATGTAGGAATGACGGATGGTAAAACAATATTTCCATTAGAGCAATAAACCAAACAATAAAATAACAATTTAGTTTTTGTTAACTCAAAGCTCTAATTTTAAACTGATATCAGTTTTAAATTAATTCACATTGTTTCACTTACATAATGCTTATGACGTGTATGATGTTTTGTTTTGTTTTCAGGTGAGGACCTTTTGGGAGGAGGTATTTTGGTGTACATTTAGTGCCTATTTGGCATATTGGTATGGTTGGAAGATGTGTACTGGACAAGAGGACCTAGCAACAACGTCCTTTGTGGATGTGTCTGACCTCAGGTCAGAGTATAATGTGTACAAGGCTGTGTATGCTCTGGCCCATGCCCTCCATGACATGCTGCAGTGTGTGCCAGGAAGAGGGCCTTTTCCTGGGCACAGCTGTGCCAGTTTGCAGACAGCACAACCATGGCAGGTGTGAACATTTTTAGTTGTACTCAATTTAGAATAATACAAAAACATGAATGATTGACTTACAGTGTAGTGATGCATGAACAGGAACAAAAAAGATAATTAAACATATATTATATTTTTGTTTCGTTAAAATTTTTAAGTTCTGTATTCTGATAGTAATCTATGCTATAGTAACGGGTATCCCCAGTTCTTTAATTCACAGATTTTTTTTGCCTGCTCATTTTATTTGTTTCAACAAACGCATTTATCCTTTATGAGCACTATTGGTATCTCTACTGGATTGATCAGAATCTAGAGACATTAGCACTGCCGTATTCTACCTTTAATGCTAATATCCCCTTTCAATGCTCGGAAAGTAAATCTTTACAGTTTTTTTTAATTTTATAGTCCATGATTATATTTTGTTGTAAATAACGAAAGGGTGTATTATATTCAACAGTACATCATATACAAGTAGTGTATATTGTATGCAGTAGATTTATTTGTTTTTTTCACCATTTCTAGCTTGTGTATTACCTGGAAAAGGTAAACTTCACCACATCATTTGGCGAAGATGTATCATTTGATGAGAATGGTGAACCTTTACCAATCTATGATGTCATGAACTGGGTGTGGCTCCCTGACGGAAGTGTAGATGTTACGAATGTAGGTCTGGTCAAGACGTCAGAACTCATCCTTGATGAAGACAGGATCTTATGGAACTTTGAATCCGAAAAGGTCACTTCAACTTTCTAAAACTAACTCATGTTGAGCTGACTGGATACATATACATATAAAGTTTAGAGTGAGACTGATCATTGTTACTTTCTTCTGTACAGCCACCCCAGTCAGTGTGCAGCGAGAGCTGTTTTCCTGGAACCCGTATGGCCAGAAGGAAAGGAGAACCTGTCTGCTGCTATGACTGCATTGCTTGTTCTGACGGAGAGATCAGCAATCAGACAGGTTATAAACTTAAACTTAAGCTATGTACAGATTAGGCACAGCAACAGTCCGTCCTGTGGCAAACAATATCAACAGTTTAAAATTGGGAAAAGTTACAAATCAGCTTAAAAGGGAAATTTCACTTATCGCTTGTGTGAACACCCCAGATAGATTTTAAGTTGCTTGATTCGGTAATTAGATATTTGATATTAATTTTACCTGCTCCGCCCTCTTCCTATACAAACACATTGTAACTTCAAACTCCATTTTAACCATGATAGATTCATCAAACACACCTGTGCATGGTTCTGGTGACTGATTGTCCTTATAATATGTGAGGGGGCCGTGTTGTGTGTGTGTGTGTGTGTGTGTGTGTGTGTGTGTGTGTGTGTGTGTGTGTGTGTGTGTGTGTGTGTGTGTGTGTGAAAAACACAGCCCCCAGAGCACAATATAAATACACAGAATCATGGGTGTTTTGGACGATTCTATGGTTAAAGTTACATTTGGTTTACATAGCAAGTTTTTTTCTGGCACTTCTTGTTCTGATTTTGATTTTCTTTCCATAAAGTATTTGCTGTATTTCTTTCTCTTTGTTTTTATTATCATGTTTTAAAATGTGCAAATAAACTAAACTAAATTAAACTAAGGATACCTGTATATATTAGCATTATAGTAGAATTGCAGGATGTAACAGTGTAAGTTATTTTTAGGATAATACGTTACTTGTCTGTCCCGTAACCGTAACCATTCTGTCTTTGTTAGACTCTACAGGGTGCATCAGTTGTCCAGAGTACTTCTGGTCCAATCCCCAGCGTGACCGCTGTGTCCCTAAGAGTGTGGAGTTCCTCTCCTACCATGAGCCTCTTGGAATCTCTTTGACAACCATTGCACTGTTAGGCACACTTACATCCGCCATTGTTCTGGGAATCTTCATATATCATCGAGACACACCCATGGTACGCGCCAACAACTCCGAACTCAGCTTCCAGATATTGTTATCACTCAAATTGTGTTTCATGTGCTCCCTTCTGTTTATTGGCCGTCCCAGACTCTGGACTTGTCAGCTGAGGCATGCAGTATTTGGGATCAGCTTTGTGCTGTGCGCCTCATGCATCCTTGTAAAGACTATGGTGGTGCTGGCTGTGTTCAAGGCCTCCAAGCCTGGGGGTGCAGACATTATGAAGTGGTGCAGTGCTATGCCGCAGAGAGGAATGGTTTTGGTTCTTACTTCGATACAGGCAATAATCTGCTTAGTCTGGCTTGTGTCTGCCTCACCAACTCCTCATAAAAACACACAATACATCAGTGATAAAATAGTCTATGAGTGTGATGTGGGATCAACAGTTGGCTTTGCAGTGTTACTAGGCTATATTGGTCTACTGGCACTCCTCAGTTTCATCCTTGCGTTCATGGCAAGGAATCTTCCAGACAACTTCAATGAAGCCAAGTTAATCACTTTCAGCATGTTGATCTTCTGTGCCGTATGGGTAGCTTTCATACCAGCATATATAAGCTCTCCGGGCAAATATGCAGATGCAGTGGAAGTATTCGCTATTTTAGCTTCTAGTTTTGGACTTTTGTTGACCCTTTTTGGACCAAAGTGTTATATTATGCTTTTTGAAACCGGAGACAAACCCTAAGAAGTCGATAATGAGCCACAGTGCCACCAAGACATAGTAGCACAAATACTTTGATAATACATTTGCTGTGTATTAAAACTAACTAAATAAGTGGAATCCTGTCAAATTACACAAGAGAGACATGTATTATTATCTATGATAAAACTGATGAAAAGTTGATTGACTCATTATGGTCGCAGAAGAAGCAAAAATGTACCCTAAAATAATTACTTTAGCACAGCAAAAGGTTCCCTTCAGAATAACTTTTCCACAATTAGCTTAAGACTGATGTTTGCAGGTTCTGAAAGGAGAGTTGACTATTTAAAGACAGGATCCATTTTTAAGACATACTGTGCATTCCTCTGAATCTATGACTGTTGCAATGTTACAACTTGATGATGAGGATTATGATGATGATGATGATGGTGATGACGACAATGATGATTTCCATACTAACGACCTTGCTGTTTTAAGTCAGGAAGTCACTGTCTTTGCATGCATTTTCTGTTTCAATCATTGACTTTAAATAAATTGTGAGGACGTAATAATTGCTATGATGTGATTTAATTTCTTTCTCACTTTGAGGAATCACTGCTGCAATGTTTCATGTACATATTAGAATTTGAGACATGGTTAAACTAAAAGAAAACACAGCAGGAAGAGAATAATTAGCTATGTGTATTATTATATACAATGGTGCAGACAGGAAGTAAACAGCTCTGGAGATGCGGCTCCACGGACATATTATATGTATATGAAAAAGTTTGATAACCAAAGATATAGCAACATACTTTTTTCCCCCGTAAACGCTGATGCAGTACCAACATATGTTTTCATCACTCAAGAGAAGGAAAGGCTTCACCCCAAAACCCCCAGTACAGGTTCATGAACATGAATGAATGAATGAACATAATGAACGTTGGTATTAATTGTCAATTGTCAATACAATGTCTATTACAGTAGCCTATTTATTCTGCATTTGAGCCATGGACCACCATTGATGAGATTTAGCCTCTCAGATCAACTGTTGTTGTAGTGCGGAGGCATAGCTCAAGATATCAAACCAATTGTTAATTTTGTGATAGAAGTGCCAAATTTGGCAGGTGATAGATAGGCCTATATTGGGCACAAAACTGGATATTGGGCCATCGGAAATGTCAAAACTTTCATAATTTCCAAATAGACTACTTCAACAAATGCATACTGTTGTAGCCTACTTAAAGTAATTGGTCATTTCAGTATTATATTAGTATTATGTATTAACATTATTATGTCACGGGGGCATTACATCACACCAAGATGCCTGCTCAATACAATGTTAAATTAGAGTGAGGATAGAGTTAGTTATAATGTGTAGGCTTGGAACACTAGGCCATTGGACTGATGGCATGGCACCTGGCTGCAATAGTCAACAGAAAATCAATCTGCAATGGCACATTGGCCCAATATAAATTTTTCCCCCCAAAAAACAATATTTGGTGCTTGTATGACAAAATGAGTGAGGCCTTTTTTCTGTATTGCACTGCTTGCGCAGCAAGAATAACTGACTGAATAAGCTCACGAAGTGTCGCATACAGTATGCAAGTTCTGCCATTCTCTGTCGTTCTCTATCTTTGCACGACTGAGCATAAATTAGGCTTGAGGGACTGCAGCTGATTGAAATCATGCCGAGCAGACGTGATCGAAGGGAGCATCGATTTGGACAACTGATTTGACATTTGATAATCAAGGATTATATATTCCAAGAGGGGGCAATCACATTAAACATCCGATTCCTAAGCCTCCTTCCTCCACAGTCCACACTGAGAGGAAAACATGGCATTTGAAAGTTTGAATGGAATGCATTTACATTTTCCATTACATCTATGAGTATTGAGTGGTCAGGTTTTTGGTCGAGGCCTGCGTGCATACTGGTCTTCAGTGTGACAATGTCTTATAAGGCGTCTTATGAGGCAACTCACAAGTGGCTATAAAGCTAAAAAGGAGAGGAACTACTATCAAATTTTCAGAAAAGGGGGCAGAAAGTTACATAGGAAAGAAAAGCTTGTTTAGGTCATCTTAACTGTTTGGTGGCAAAACATGGACGTACAACGCTTTGCCATGGCCACACCTTTTGCAGAAATGCTCACACTTTTGATCATTATGGTATTATGCTGAGTGAGTTTGAGGTGGATCTGAACCCCCCCTAGGAGGAGTTTGTTGAAGTATGACCTGTGTAAATGGCATACAATGCACTAACTAAAACATCACAATTATTTCAATGGCTGACTACCTGTTTGGTGTAGGTTATGACTCCAAGAGGCCTGTGGACATGATTTGATGATACATGTGCCTACCAATTTCTTTACACGTACGTGGAACCATATTGTGGGGCTTTAACTTTACACAGAGGATTTTAGAGAGGATGCCACGCCCATGTTTGAGACCATTGCAATAGAGCGAATAGAGCAAAACATTGTGTTTATTGTCATGATTTGTCACGACAAGAGTTGGCTTTGTAACCATAACCGTCTTTAAATAAATACTTTCTGAAAAGTCTATGAGGAAAATGAACGGAGAATAATTTCCTGGGCCCTGGTAGGGGACGGGACTGCGACGCTCTATACACACCACTGATGTGATGCATGTGCATATTTGGAGAACTTTTAGAGTAGGCTATCCTCAGGATCTCAAAAACATGCTAAAATAATAATAACAATTCACACTGGTACAGAGTGGATTGGGGGTGTTCTGAGCTCATTAAAGTGCATTAAAGTTGCTGGGGTGACAGATGTAAAACATGGAAGAGTGGAGGATTTGGGATGTTTTAGTGTGAGGGGAAAATAAGAGTGGAGCCTAAAGGCATCTTCACCTCACCAGTTGTGTCCCAAGGGACAGTCCCTTAGCTGAGTTATATAATCTGCCAGGCACACAGACACAGACCACACACAATGTTGTTGTTTTAATTGTTAACCAGTCCATAGTGGCCATTTAAAAAGGGTGAAACATTACAATAATACCAATTAAAAAACACATGGGTCAATGCCTTGCTAATCAGCTGTTATGATATAATTGTTTATTTGACCAGATTGTTAAAAATACTGTTATGCTGATGTAAAATTCCTCTACAATGATGTGGCAATAAGGCAATTTTATATGAAAATATAGAAATGTTTATTATTTATTTCACAGTGAATAAATCTGTTAAATTAAACGCGCAATGTTCGTGTGCAGGGACGCCAGACACAACCTGAAACACCACAGGCCAGAGACCATCTCCACACAACACACTGTGAGATGTATAGTAGCTGAGGACATTAAGGACGGTAGTCAATATGCCAGATGAACTGAATCATGCCAGATTAACACAATCATGCCAGATGAAATGAGCTGAGTTAGACTATGATATGACTATACTGTATAGCCCTAGATATGATTAATACAAAAATTGGAATTTAAAGAATTCCAAAAAGGTAGCACATCCAAAAATGTAATAAATGGCGGACAAACACTCATATAAGTGGATCTGACAAACAGTAAATGTAACATGATTCAATCTGTTATGATTAACAAGCCACATTTTGTGTGTGTGTGTGTGTGCGTGCGCGCGTCTGTAATCCACACACCTCAACAACCAGTTTGCCCCACCGACTTCAAATTTTGACACCCCACCACCAGAACTGCCCCAAAAAGGCCTCTGCCTGCATGGGCTCAGGACAGGCAAAGGGAAGTTACTATATTTACCCAGGGTAACTGGACTAAGCTCAAGAACTTGTTTACAGCCAGGCCCTGCTCATAGAACATTTCATGGTAGGGGTTCAATGCCTTGTCCAAGGGCATGACGTGCCGGTCCGGGGATACGAACTAGCGACCTTCCGATATCAACATCGCTCCGCAAACCGTTCGGCCACCGCTGCCTCTTGGCAGAGAAACAAGAGTAGCAAATACAACTATTTACTATTGCCATTTAGTGCCCTAAACAAACATTAAAGTCCATGGACTAGAAAGAAAGAAAGAAAGAAAGAAAGAAAGGACCTACATAGGGACATTCTTTGCCACCATGCCAGTCATGAACCAATACAGCCACCCTGTCACAACGAACCTCAGTGACCACGCAACAACGTACATCAACTAATGTCAATCAGTCTTCTATTGAAAATTAACCATTGGAATTGATGGCTGTTATGTCAAAGCCCAAAAGCTCCATCTCCAACCAAATGGAAATAGCAAATTCACTCATGGGATTATTGAAGTGATCAAGAGCCACATACACACACATACTGTTCCCTGGTACAACAACTGAACTCACATACTGTACAGCAGATACAACACAACAGACCAACTCTAGATTCACATGATGACTATAGCATTCAACCCCAGAGCCAGAACCAGTTCCATTGCCACCCGGTCAATGGGTCCCAAAATGACAGCAATAGCACACCAGCTTGAATCACACGCATTAAAAACACAACAGTAGCCAAGAAGCAAAAGACAAAGTTCATACCTTGAGCTGTCGACTCTTCCACTTGACTTCATAAGATAGTAGTAGTGATGCCAGGGGAAAACTGTGGCTCTCTCTCTCCAGTTCATGATGAGACCTCCAGCAGCTTCTCCAGACTCCAGTCATCTCATCTCCATCCTCCATACATCTGGCTGGCTAGCTGGCCATGCAGTACTTCTCCTCCCAGTATCAATGGCCCCCAACCAGCCTCATTATCCTGGCTGCCTGATCTTCTCACTCAGCCTTGGTCTGGATGTTTCGCACTACACAGCACATATCAAGCATTCTGCTGTAGTGCCTTGGTCAGGGGTTTAGGGCATAGGCTCCATAGGGTCCAGCATTCACAGCATGTCATGGTCAGGGGTTTAGGGCATAGGCTCTATAGGGTCCAGCATTCAGGGGTTTAGGGCATAGGCTCTATATGGTCCAGCATTCACAGAATGTCGTGGTCAGGGATTTAGGGCATAGGCTCCATAGGGTCCAGCATTCACAGCATGTCGTGGTCAGGGATTTAGGGCATAGGCTCCATAGGGTCCAGCATTCACAGCATGTCATGGTCAGGGGTTTAGGGCATAGGCTCTAGGGTCCAGCATTCAGGGGTTTAGGGCATAGGGTCCAGCATTCACAGCATGTCGTGGTCAGGGATTTAGGGCATATAGGCTCTATAGGATCCAGCATTCACAGCATTTCAGGGCTCTATAGGGTCCAGCATTCACAGCATGTCAGGGCTCTATATAGGGTCCAGCATTCACAGCATGTCAGGGCTAAGAAGAAGCTGAT
The DNA here is from genome assembly GCF_963924005.1 of Protomyctophum bolini. Lineage (NCBI taxonomy): Eukaryota > Metazoa > Chordata > Actinopteri > Myctophiformes > Myctophidae > Protomyctophum > Protomyctophum bolini. The sequence goes on along the minus strand of NC_137885.1, from coordinate 21,224,318 downwards.
CTTGGGGATCTGGGGTCGTCACCCTGTGTACCTGTGGACCAGGTTGAGAGAGAGAGAGACCATAATAAGCTTTGAGTATAAGTACTGGCTATTTCCCCATATATAAGCCCACAATGGGGGTTGGATTTTTGTGCTAATTTGCTTATTTCCATCGAAATAAGTAGTAAAGTGTGCCGCTTGGGATACTATTTACATTATGATTTGAGCAATGGAAATAAGCAAATTAGCACAACACCCCAATGCCCTATTCAATTCAATTCAATTCAATTCAATTCAATTCATTGGGGGTTTATGGTAGGGGAAATAGCCAATAATGCGCTTTTGCAGAAAATAACACCTGGACCTCTTTGGTGGGGACGTAACAACTACAAAGAAAAGTAAGAAGCCTTCTAGCATCGAATTATCCTACAGTACCATTTTGTGCGGGAACCCCTTTTGGTGATATAGCATTATGTTATGCTTTAGCTATTAAAAAATCTACAAGCAGATCTACAAGCTCATAGCAGCGCGCTATGAGCTTGTAGGTCTGCTATTTTTGAAAAAAAACGACTGACACAGAAACATAGCTTTTTCAGAAAACTGTCAGGATTTAGAAGACATTTTTTTAATCTGATGTCAGGTCAGAATGGGTTAAACCATCATTGGTAAACAGTTAAGAATAATTCAGTTTTATACAAGGATTTGGTCCTGTGACACCCCAAACAAAACATTGTGTCTGTATATATTTATTCTATTTATGTATATATAGGACCCACATGCACACATACAGCACTTAATGCACCTTTGTTTTTTATTTCAACACCCTGCAGTCCCTCCCTCCCTCTCTCACGCACACACACACACACACACACACACACAGTATGCTTAGCATAGGTATAGCTAACTCAGGTTTGTGTGAAATTCAGGTAACACTTTACAGCACTTCAAGCACCTTTGTTTGTTCATTTAATTTCACCCCCCCCCCCCCCTCTCCCTCTCTCTCTCTCTCTCTCTCACACACACACACACGCGCGCGCGCACACACACGCACGTTAATGCTCACTTAGCATTGGTAGCTAACTCACCTGCAGAATGAAAACAAACCCACCGTTTGTTGTTATGAAGATAACTTCTCTTTCAAGCTGTCACACAGTGTTGTGAATGAGCAGTTTTCACTTCCTAACACGCCAGACTACTCCACTTCATGGAGTGCAAAGTTACATTATAAGTTGTTTATATTTTTCACTCTGTTTACTTAAACAAACAATTGCCCGTGTGGGTGCTGGGTGGGTGTGTGTGTGGCGAGGGAGGGGGCGTGGCTACCGGAGGGTTTTAAAGAGCGCGCTTGAAGCCTGGTTAGGGAGTGTCTGCCAATTCACTCGAGCGTCAAGTATTAGTTATTCACTCATTTGTTTTAATGTTTCATTGTTCATCACTTCAATAAAAAAGCAGGCCTGCATAAAACCAAGGGTTGTGTATACATTTACAAATTTCTGCTGAGACAGTATTTTAAATTTAAATATTCTATTTTCAAATGGTTTATTGGTGCTCCATAAATAAAAACAGCATCTCTCATAGCAAATGGCTTCTAGGCTACAGGTATAATACCAATAATACTACCAATTCACTGGAGCGTCTACTTTCTATAAGTAGCTTACTCACATTTCCATTTCTTTATTGGCACTGTATGGCAAACACCAAAAAGGAACGACGCGTTTTGCCTTCATCAGAGCTGGATTTGGGCCTATATATGATTACGGTATTTGTTCTAGTTTCCTTTTAAAAATATGGCAGCCTTGGCAGGATATATGTAGGATTGTATGTTTTCTCTGTCTTGTCTTGTCTGACTGTAATGTCTGTCTTTTTTAAATGCCGACCCTGGGACCTGACCTGCAACATTTCCTATGCACTCCTGCAAATGGCAAAACAAGTCTATTCTCTTCTGTAATATACTTATATTAGAGTAATTAAATACTATTTGTATAATTATAGCACTGTCCCACATGAGAGGGGCTGCCGAGTAAACAGCAGAGGCTTTCCTGGCAGGGCGTTAGTGAGAACTAGCTAACACACTGGACCAGGGCTGTATAACTTAATTAAAATGGCATATGGGTACAATAGTGCCACCTAGTGGGGTAAAAGTAAACTGCAAGTATATATATGAACAAGGTAGCTTTCCACTCTGCCCAAAGAGGATCATGTTGAAACACTAACAGACAGTGCACACAGTGTGTGTGTGTGTGTGTGTGTGTGTGTGTGTGTGTGTGTGTGTGTGTGTGTGTGTGTGTGTGTGTGTGTGTGTGTGCGTGCGTGCGTGCGTGCGTGCGTGCGTGCGACTGTGCGTGAGTGTGTGTGTGTGTGACTAGTTGACATTGAATGGTAGTGCCATTGCCCACAGGACACACACTTGATTGTTTTTATACAAAATGAATCAAATGATTGTTAATGTAGGTTAAGCCCTGCCCATACTTCTGGGTGTTGTGAAAGGTTATGTAGTGGCATACGTTGGCACAGGGGATGGCACAGCATGCATAAAACTTGGACAAAGGATTTAGAAAAGGAGGGGTTAGCCAGCGGAGGAGAGTCATGAGGGCTTCTCTGGACACACACCTGCTTTCATATCTGTACTTGATAATATTGTTCTCTTCCTTCTCTCCTTTGTCTTCCTCACCTTCCTCTTCTTGTGAGTCACAGGCACCGTTTAAGCTCAACAGATTGTACAAGAACGGGGACGTTGTCCTGGGCGGTTTGTTTCCGATCCACTTCTTTTTAGACCCGCCTGAGCTGCATTTCGATACGAAGCCACCGCCCCCCCGTTGCGTGGGACATGGGACACTTGGGTGAGTAGTACCACATACACCAAGCGCAAGCAAGCAAGAGAACAGAGAATTTGTTTTGATATAAAGTATATTCTACAAATGTATGCAAGGTTATACAAAGTAGATGTTTGTGTTAGATTTTGGGATGGACCGTTCAGGATGGCCCAGACCATGGCCTTTGCCATTGATGAGATCAACAATAACACCAGCCTACTACCCAATGTGACTCTGGGATACAGTATCTATGATAACTGTGCTGATATCAGAGGTGCACTCCATGCAGCACTGTCATTGGCCTTTGGGAGAGAGCAGCGGTTTCAATTGGATGACAGCTGTGATGGGTCGCCTCCGGTGCTCGGAATCGTGGGTCCTGTTGACTCGATAGAGTCGATTGCCATCTCTAGTGTATTAGGTTTATACAGAGTGCCCACGGTAAGTTCAGTACTTGAATTTCCTTTTTCACTCAGCAATGTGATATCTATAATTCTGAATCTCTTGTATGATAGCCAAAGGGATATTTATATTTTTATGGAACACTTATGCCATATCACAATAGTATACAATATCCAAAATCACAGACAATATCCAGTCTAATATCATGATATGGATATAATATTGATTGATTCCGATCATTTGAAAATGACGTGATCGCCCCCCGATTTATGAACACGTGATGGGATCGGGACAACCCTACTCGTAACATCCACTCTGGAAATACCAACCGCCTCCTCCTCGCCCCACCAAGCTCAGGACCATGCTTTAGGGCTTTCGGACCAGCTAAGAGCTCCACAGTCTGTTGAATCTTTCAAGAGAGGACTACAGATTTTCCTTTAAAAAAATCATTCGGTTAGCTATTTGAGTATTTCCCTCAGTCTAGACTTTTTTTCCCCCCTCTAGTCTAGACACACACACACACACACACACACACACACACACACACGCACACACACGCACACACACACACACACACACACACAGAAAGAGAGGCCAGGGAGGAGGGCTTGTACAGTACAGTACAGTACAGTACTACAGCACGAGTACAGTACAGAACCACTCACTTCAGACTGGTCTGATTCTAATAGTTTTTTAGACTCTTTTATTTATATGTTCTCTCTTTTTTCTGATTTTCAGGCCTAAAAGTATGATAATGTTTAGGGTCGGAACCGAGACTCGGGCCAGCCCAATAGGGCCTATAGGGTCGGGCCTTGATTTTCAGGCCTGTTGAGAACTCTACTTTAAAGTGGATGTTAAGAGTTGTTTTGTATACCTTTTGCAGGTTAGTTATGGTGCCACCTGCGGCTGTTTGAGTGACAGGAACCAGTTCCCGTCCGTCTTTAGAACAATCCCAAGTGATGACTTCCAGGTGAATTCCTATACACACACACACACACGCACACGCACACGCACACACACACACACACACACACACACACACACACACACACACACACACACACACACACACACACACTCACACGCACACGCACACGCACATGCACACACGCACACACACACACACACACACACACACACACACACACACACACACACTAAAGATGTGTTGATATCACATCGTTGCTCCGCTCCTAACAGCTATGCTCTGGGCCAGAGCTTCGAGATTCACTGGCATACCACTATGTGAATTATCTATCCTATAAGCACTTACTGTATGACTCCATTTTCAACCTTTTTCATGTCGAGGCCCATTATTTATTCAGCATTAGGAACCATGGACCACTATGATGAGGTTTAGCCTCTCGCCCTCTCCCAAAACTAAAGAATATTTTCTTATCGTTGGATAACAACAATTCCATGTTGACCATTCGGAGAGATAACAGGCAAATTGATAAAAAAAAAAAAAAATTACATTCTCTAATTGTGTAGACTTGTAAGTAATGCAGATGTTTAACAATAATTTAACTCCTGAAAGTTAAAGATCTATACCTGTAAGAAGGGTCCATTTGGTTACCAACTCTCCATCATTTAGCTGGGCACCACCTGGAATCCCTTCAACGACCACTGGTTGAAAACCACTGCTCTATTCAAATCAGGTGCGAGCTATGATCCAGATTATGAGGCGCTTTGGATGGACCTGGGTAGGACTGGTGGTTTTCGACGACGACGAAGGCCAACACGTTGCCCGATACTTCCGGGCCACGATGGACCTGACTGAGTCGGGCTGTCTGGCATACGTGGAGGTCGTGTCCATCATTGATAAGGCAAAGGAACAAGACACTGGCATTGACAACGTTGAATTTAAGAGGGTTGCCTCTGTGATGAAGAACTCCAGCGCTCGTGTAGTCATTTCTTTTTTAAAGCAAGAAATGCAAAGCAAGCTCTTGAAACAGGTTTGTATGGCTTCTCATTCTAAACCATTAAAGGGACAGTGGGACACGTCACCCTTTTTTTCCCCCAAAAAATATATGTTAATGACGTTTAGAAGATTTAGAACACTTCCCTGGGGTCTTTATGTATACAGTATGTAATATGTGGTTTATGTCACAGACACTGGTCTCACTTCCTTCCTGAACATGTTGTCTCAGTAAGACAGGCCTCCCCCTATCCACAAGGAGGAGCAGTGCACCAAAGCATTATGGGAATTGTCGCCTCGATACCCAGGCTTTCATTTCATCTGCGGGAATTGTAGTCCAGGAAGGAAGTGAGCCCAGTGTCGGTGACATCATGGACACTGCTAAAATTTAAAATATCTACAGTAAAACCACATATTACACACATAAAGACCCCCAGGAAAGTGTTCTAAATCTTCTAAACGTCATTAACATATATATTTATTTATTTTTTGCAAAAAGGGTCCCTTACCTGATTCTACAAAATGTGTTCTAAATCATTCATAACAGATGTTTCTGTATCAGTGGTTCTCAAACTATGTCATATTATGTTCTCAAACTACTGTATATATATTTGGCCGGCTGGCCGCTGACCCCCATCTCAAACTATCTTGTTCCAGGGACCACCAGAAGCAAAGATTTTAGTTAAAAGCATAGTGTGGCACCGAGTGCTGCGTATGCATATGTACGTATTTCTGTGCGATTAGGCTGGGTTTCCATCCAATTACACATTATGTTTTGGACATACAGTAAAGGGTTTCTGACCACAACGATGTACACCAGACCAGCACTGTATAATCTTTTTAACACTATAGGTGGTGGAGAAGGATGTACACCAGTACTGTATCGTTTGTTCAACACTATATAGGTGGTAGAGAAGAAAGTGACGGGTCTGCAATGGATGACTAGGATGGAGATGTTGACAGAGTTTGGATTATTCTTTGATCATTATCAATCAACCACGTATAACTTTACCGAACACGATAAGTACCTGGCAGGCAACCTGGTTATGGCCGTCCGTCGTGGGGAAATACCAGGTCTCAAGGACTTCTTGTTAAAGATACATCCTGACAATGACCCTAACAATGCCTTAGTGAGTCTTTCGTTCCATTTATTATTTAGTAAGAGTACTGGGGGGATGCCACACTGTGTGTCATAGGCTCAATATGTCAGTTTGTCACCTCACCTTCACATTCAGTAGATCCCGTGATCTTTTGTGGACAGATAATTTCATGGGTTATAGTATAGGTCTATATAGTAAATAATATATATTTTTAAATGGCATGAAATCCATGTGTCAAGTTTTTCATTTATTTCTATGTAACTTTTGACTACCATACAGACTTTTCTGATTGGTCGATATTTAATAGTTATTATCTTTTGCCATAATGTTTGACCTGCTTGACATAATATATGCCACTTTGTGGATAGCTTAATTGGTCTGGGTAAAAATCCTTTCCTACATTGCATTTCATTTTTTGTTAAAGGCTTTGTTTTGTTTCTTCAGGTGAAGAACTTTTGGGAGAACACATTTTATTGTTCATATGATTTTAGAAATGCATGGTTTATGGAAGTACCAATGTGTACTGGAAAAGAGGACCTAGCAACAGCAAAAACTTCCATTTTGGATGTGTCTGACCTCAGGTCAGAGTATAATGTGTACAAGGCTGTGTATGCTCTGGCCCATGCCCTCCATGACATGCTGCAGTGTGTGCCAGGAAGAGGGCCTTTCACTGGGCACAGCTGTGCCAGTTTGCAGACAGCACAACCATGGCAGGTGTGATATGAATGTACAGTTTCTGTTAACATGTTGTAGTTGGACTCAAGTTTAGAAAAACATGTAGGCTACAACAGTATACATCTGCTGCTATACACTGACATGCATTATGCCCAGAATGTGGATGCCCTCCAACCCTAAGGCTACAGCAGGGACATTAAATCCACCAGTCTCTGTCAATAGTCTATACTCTATATTGTATAAAGTATCATTTACATTTTGTTTTTTAAAGTCTCATATGTGATTTGTCATTTTGCTCATCACCATTTCTAGCTTGCATATTACCTGGAAAAGGTCAACTTCACCACATCATTTGGCCATCATGTATCATTTGATGAGAATGGCGATCCTTTACCAATCTATGATGTCATGAACTGGGTGTTGCTCCATGATGGAAGTGTAAAGGTTCAGAATGTAGGTGTGGTCAAGAAGTCCGCCACCGGAGATGAAGAACTAATCCTTGATGAAGGCAGAATCGCCTGGAACTTTGAATTCAACAAGGTCGCTCCTCGATCAGTCTGCAGTGACAGATGTCCTCCTGGAAAACGGAAGGCCAGCAGGAAAGGAGAACCTGTCTGCTGCTTTGACTGCTTAAAATGTCCTGATGGAGAGATCAGCAATCAGTATGGTTAGTTTATATTACCAAGGGTTCGTTCACACCAGACTTGCGGACTGGCCTATAGGGACTAGTAACTGTCACTACATCGGTACGGGTGCAGTACTTAGTTTAGACAGTTTTTGGTTTAGACTAGTCATTAGTTAGACCAGTCATTACTTGCGCAAGCAGAGCGCGCAAGTAATAGTTTCGGCCGGCTCGTATGCACTGTCCCAGCCAACCCGCCACTTTTGATGCGTATGCACCGTCCCAGCAAATTGTGCCTGATTTGCTGGGACCAGATTACATGCAGGTGTGTATATGTATAACTAGCTCTCAATGATGACGTAAGAAATATGTGGATTAAAGGACCCAATGCCAGAGTGTAATTGGTTTTCGATGGTGACGTAATGACGATATGTTTTAGTGTTGGGAGGATTAAAAGTAATGCTCCTGTGTATACATGTATGTAATCTCATCTGGCACCACTGCCATATCAGGCACAAGTAGTGATTACGTAACATGCATAAAGTAGGTAGGTAGCAAATAGTTAAACCTAATAATTCAACATTTCAAACGTTCCTTCACAGAGAAACTGAGATTTGACAGTTTGTAGCGGTCGAAAGTACTTGCGCGCTCTGCTTGCGCAAAATGGCCTACTAGTGTGCAACAAGCAAGTATGCACTCGACAGAGTGCAGTTCTAGTTAGTCCTACAACTATAGAACCTATCTCAAATCCTCACCCTAAACCTAACCTCCCCCGGGGCAGCACACTTAAACCTAACCTTAACCCATGTCTAACCAATGACTAGTCTAAACTAAGTATGCACCCCCATTGGTACATCCATAGCCCATGACAAGAATAACATTTGGAAAAGTTAAAAATCAGCTTCAGATAAATAAAACAATTAACTCACTGAGGGGAAAGTGTATGGAATTCCCTGTCTATCAATTGGTCATTGTGTCCAGGTAGCTGAGTTGGCCTCAAGGTTCGATCCTGGACAACTCAGCATATGCATAGCACAGCTTGGGTGCTGCATGTGACATGAGTAGCATGACACGACAATACGCCTCTGTGTGTGTGTGTATGTGTGTGTGTGTGTGTGTGTGTGTGTGTGTGTGTGTGTGTGTGTTTGTGTGTGTGTGTGCGTGCGTGTGTGTGTGTGTGTGTGTGTGTGTGTGTGTGTGTGTGTGTGTGTGTGTGTGTGTGTGTGTGTGTGTCATATTTAACTTAGCACGGTATGCTAAGCAACATGAGTGGAAAGAAGAGCAATCACATACAGCGTTAAAGCTAAGGACTAGCTTCAAGTTTAAATGCAATGTGATGTACAGACGACTGATTCACACTGGACAGCAAAAAAGCATAGCTTCAAAACTAATTACAGCACAACTTTGAAGTTGAGTGCACTATTGCCCATCATCACCTCCCTGTCCCCCTATTTCTACGCCAAACGCTCCAGGGACAGAGAAACTGACTGCACTGCTTAAAACACAGAAATACTGCAACTTTATTTTGAATTGTTCATATGCCATATACTGATACCAACATTGTTGTGTTTGTTTTTGTTTCAGCCTTTGGCTCGGTCTCCACCATTGAGCTACAGTACGTTTAGTTTTCACAGGTGCTGATCTTTCTACAGGTGCTGCACTGCTGTGTAGAAGTCAATAGTCAATAAGCCTGAGATATAAATAGAATAGAGCACAATTTGACAATAAATTGGAAACACCTGCCGAACAACTCGGGCACTGCATGCTTCTGCTCCCATGATTCTCTCCCTGTCTCCACCTACAGCAGTCTTAATTGAGGGAGGAAGGAAGGAAGGATGTCATTTATATAGTATGGGATAGGAAATAGCATATAATATAATATGATTGTATAGAATAGTAGGCTGTAACAAATGTTGGGGGTTACCTTACTTGTCTGTCCTTTTAACCTTGGTGTCTTTATTAGACTCTACAGAGTGCAAAAGTTGTCCAGAGTACTTCTGGTCCAATAATCCCAAGCGTGACCGCTGTGTTCCTAAGAGTGTGGAGTTCCTCTCCTACCATGAGCCTCTTGGAATCTCCTTGACAACCATCGCATTGTTAGGCACACTTACCGCCGCCATTGTCCTGGGAATCTTCATCTATCATCGAGACACACCCATGGTACGCGCCAACAACTCCGAACTCAGCTTCCAGATATTGCTGTCACTCAAACTGTGTTTCATGTGCTCCCTTCTGTTTATTGGCCGTCCCAGACTCTGGACTTGTCAGCTGAGGCATGCAGTATTTGGGATCAGCTTTGTGCTGTGTGCCTCATGCATCCTTGTAAAGACTATGGTGGTGCTGGCTGTGTTCAAGGCCTCCAAGCCTGGGGGTGCAGACATTATGAAGTGGTTCGGTGTTATGCAGCAGAGAGGAACAGTGCTGGTTCTTACTTCAATACAGGCAATAATCTGCATAGTCTGGCTCGTGTCTGCCTCACCAACTCCTCATAAAAACACTCACTATCACGCTGATAAGATAGTCTATGAGTGTGATGTGGGATCAACAGTTGGCTTTGCAGTGTTACTAGGCTATATTGGTCTACTGGCACTCCTCAGTTTCATCCTTGCGTTCATGGCAAGGAATCTTCCAGACAACTTCAATGAAGCCAAATTTATCACTTTCAGCATGTTGATCTTCTGTGCCGTGTGGATAGCTTTCATTCCAGCATATATCAGCTCTCCAGGCAAATATGCAGATGTTGTGGAGGTATTTGCTATTTTAGCATCTAGTTTTGGCCTTTTGGTGGCACTGTTTGGACCAAAGTGTTATATAATCCTTTTGAAACCGGAGAGAAACACTAAGAAGTCCATTATGGGTCGCAGTGCCACCAAGACCTAGTAGCATAAATGCATGCAATGGTAATACGATTTTGTATGCGTTTTGTATCAATACGTGTAGTATTTAATCCGGTCAGAGATGTAAACTTTCATTATCTATGATAAATACAACTTTACCCTCCATTAGGGTTACATACTGTAGGCCTATATACTGTCAGGTAAAATGGTCCTTTTACATATCTCTGCTGTCGGGAATACACCACTTCCATTTTTCAGGAAATGGAAAAACCTTATATTTTAAAAACAAAGCAATACTGCCAAATGCATTTTAATTTGGGGGCCGTTGAAAATGTTTGAGAACCACTGTGGTAAGAGACAAATAAAATAACCTTCAGTCATAATCAGAAATAAATGTGGTTATGTGGATTCATCATAATTCTTTGTTATGTATTTAAAAACACAAAAAACAGATATGCTTACGTTTATTGTCATACTTGATATTGATGTACATCATTAGCAGTCACAATATTCTTATCTGACTAAACTTGTAATACAAAACAATATTTATTCAACCAATGACATTGCATGTGAGCTTGTAGATTTGCTAGTGGCACACGCACAAGTGGCACACACACACACACACACACACACACACACACACACACACACACACACACACACACACACACACACACACACACACACACACACACCTTAAGAGGTCCTTTCTAACAATGAGCACTGGTCGATGTGAGACTTTGACAGGAAACTCTGTAAACACAAGAAGTCATTGACATCATGACGGAAGAACTGAGGCTACATTTTATTTTATGCATATATACATACACCAGTGGGTGCTTTTAGAAATGCATAATGAGTGCACTTGGATGTCTTTAGTCATATGAAATTCACACATTCACACATGTCAAAGTCAACATTTTGAATGTCTGCTATAGCACCCCCCTTTGGCCAATCGGAGTACGTTTAATTTCAGTGCCATTTGGCATGAACCTACTATACTGCAACATTTTGTATGACACTGCATTCATGTAGTTAGGGGCAGAAGAATATTTTTCATAAAACTGCAATTTCCATTGGCGCCTGGAGGCTTCATTCAACTCACCAGATGTGTTCCAAACGACAGTCCCTTAGAGGGGTGAGGTCATCTGACATGTGTAGCTCCACAAACACACAAACATGTTGTTTTTCATTAAGCCAGGCCCAAGAGGCCTTTTAAATGCCACAAGGTTGGAAATTTACAATAGCACTAATTAAATATAAGCACATGCATGGTTCAATGCCTTGCTAAATAAAAGTTGAATACCTTTATAACATCCAGTATATACTTAATATATACTTAATACCCGATGCTAGCTCAGTGGCCTTGTGGTTAGAGTGTCCGCCCTGAGACTGGGAGGTCAGGGTTCAATCCCCGGCAGGGTCATACCAAAGACTCTGAAAATGGGACCCAGTGCCTCCCTGCTTGGCACTCAGCATCAAGGGTTGGATTGGGGGTAAAGTCCCTGCGATATTGTACCTACTCTGTAATAACATTCGTAATATTTAAAGCACATTCATTGTACAAGAGATGTATATCTGTTATACACACTTTTATTGTAATAATTAATGTTATAATAATTTTAAACTTGCACTTTGAAACTTGCATAATTATATCAGATTATTGTGTGCAAGGTTTAGCTTCAGTGATTTACATTAGTGCCTGATGAATGGAGCAATTGACTGTGTTGTGACTAACCAAAAACGAAATAATATAATGGAATATTGCTACCCCAGATCAATGCCCACCCTCACCCCGTTGGACAAACCGCATCACCCTGGATATCTGTAAACTACAGTAGATTTCTTTGCCCATATTTCTTTGCTATATATCTGGCGATGTCTACCCTTCAAATGGCACTAAGACACAGTATATGAGGTGAACATAGTCTGCGTACATGCACACACATATTATTATTGTTATTGTTATATGAATTGCTAATTTGTACTGTACTGTATGTTAAGTCCTGCCCTATACTTCTGCCTGGGCCCAGATGGGAGTTGTGAAGGATTAGGATTACGTAGTGGAATACATGGGCACAGGGGATGGCACAGCACTGTGTATAAAGTTTGCCAACTGGACAAACCATTTGGCAAAAGGGAGTTACAGTAGATTAGAAGGAGGAGGACCGTCATGAGGGCTTCTCTAGACACACAGCTGATTTCACACCTGTACTTGACCATGCTATTGTTGTCTTCTTTCTCTCCTTTGTCATCTTCCTTCTCTCCTTTGTCTTCCTCACCTTCCTCTGCTTGTGAGTTACAGGCACGGTTTAATATCAACAGCTTTTACAAGGCTGGGGACTTGGTTCTGGGGGGTTTGTTCACCACCCACTCAGTCCCTGTCTACCCTGAGGTGTCTTTCACCTCCAAGCCACAGGAGCCCACTTGCCATGGGTGAGTACACTATAGTATAACACAGTACACACAGATAAATAATGGTTCTTTGAAATGTTACATGGTTCCACAAAGAAACATCAACTGAAGAACCATCTTCATGCTCTTCATATGGTTCTCTTTTTTTATGGTGCACCTTTAATCACTTCCAAATTTTGAATCAATAGAAAAATTGTAGATATACAAACGGTTACAAGCTCACAATCGATTACCTTGTAGCACGTTGTGAGATTGTAGATTGGCTATTGTCGACATATCTATACAGATATCTGGTGTAGAATGAAAAATGAAAGCATGAAGTAAAGGGTTTAAGTGTGTGTTTAAGGTTTCTTTATAGAACCTTTAAAATAAATGGTTCTTTAAGTTGGCACCTTCTGTGTATATCATGAATACAATAGAAAACAAAAAACAGGGATTTTGATAGATAACATGTTGTATATTTCTACAAAGTATAAATATTCAAGAATACAGTAGAAATGTGTCTGTGTTAGTTTTTTTATTCCAGGGTTCAGGCAGGCCCAGACGATGGCGTTTGCAGTCACAGAGATCAACAGAAACCGCAGCCTGCTGCCCAGAGTGACTCTGGGCTATAGGATCTTTGACACCTGTCACACACTTCGGGGTGCATTCAACGCAGCGTTGTCATTGGTCAGCGGGAGAGAGGGTAGGTTTCAATTGGATGAGGCCTGTGCTGGGTCCCCTCCGGTGATCGGAATTGTGGGCGCCGATTCCTCAACACACTCCATTGCCATTTCTAGTGTGTTAGGTTTGTACAGAGAGCCCCAGGTATGTTTCCTTCTAGAAACCATTCACCATCACCGATTATAGGTTATATAAATGACATGCTTCATTTGGGTTGTTTATTTACAAATATAAAATGTGATAAATCATTGTATATCGTCTCTGTTGGGTAGAAACCTCATTAATACAAAACTGTTACTTTTCAGGATTCAAATTCCAAATAGCAAAAGTAGCAGATCAACAAGCTCAAAATGTGTCGCTCCGCTCCAAGTTTGAGCTTGTAGATCTGCTAATTTTTATGGTTTTGTGTAACGATGGTAGTATGATCAAGTAGGGCGTTCAGTTTGTTCAGCTTGAAAGAGGATGGAACATATTTACTTGCAGTTTATTTTTTTCTGCCATTATTTGAAAGTGTATAGTGTATGTTGACGGGATATGGGGGAGAGGTGGGGGGTGACACGCCGCAAAAGTCGTTGCGATCGGGAGTTGAACCCACGACACGCTGTCTAGGCAGCCTAAAGCAGGTTTTAAAAGATCGGAGTGAAATGCATCAGTGTTAGTGGTGTGATTCCCAACCCAGGCATGAGAGAAGGAATTCTATGTCCCCTGTCGTAATATAACATTGTAACCTAAACCTTACTGAATCAGTCACTGTGGTCAATACTTATAATATAAGGTTAACAACTGTATAATACAAAATACACATGGTTTTGTAAGATCCCATAGCCTACGTAGTTCTGAACACAACATAAATATTTTTTTTGCGAAGACAAAGTCTGATTCATTGTGTCCGTTATGTTTTATTGTTTCAGTCAATTGTAGGTTACAATTAGGATGGGAGTGTTGGCTTTCTGCTGCCAGTGCCTTTACACACTCATCTTAGTGAGAGACCACAGGATTTATTGTTATATTCTCCTGTGATCATAATAATTAAATGTTCAGATGAATTGAATATGAAGGACCCCAATGGAAACAAGCCATAGTGCGTCTTGGGTTATAAATCTCAAGACCTGAACTGTATACATTCTTGTGCTTTTTTCTGCATACTGTTAAGGCCTATTCATAGTCTGGATTTTCGGTGGTGAGGTGACCAGTAAAAACAGAGAGAAGGGCTGGATCGGTGGTGTTGGTTTGCTCTTCACCGCGGCTCGTGACATCATGTTGTAGTTCGGTGGTCACCTAACCACCGAAAATCCAGACTATGTATGAGCCTTTAAAGTATTCAATCAATCAATCAATCAATCAATCAATCAATCACTCATATGCTTATATTCTCTGCTTGCAGGGGACATTAAGTTTAATACATTACAGATGCTCTGTACCTTTTGCAGGTGAGTTACTATTCTACCTGCTCCTGTCTGAGTGACCGCCATCGCTTCCCGTCCTTCTTTAGAACCATCCCAAGTGATGCCTTCCAGGTAAGCAAAGCAAAGCAAAGTTACTATATTTTCCCAGGGTAACTGGACTAAGCTCAACAACTTGTTTACAGCCAGGCCCTGCTCATAGAACATTTCATTTCAACCATGCACTGATCTAATCTAATCCACTTATCCCTCCATTCTTACTCCAACCAGGTACGTGCTATGCTCCAGATCATACAGCGGTTCGGCTGGACCTGGGTAGGCCTGGTGATTCTGGACAATGACTACGGCCACCATGCTGCCCGGTCCTTCCAGGCCGACCTGGCCCGGTCTGGCCTGGCCTGCCTGGCCTACGTGGAGGTTCTGCCCATGGACAGTGACCCGGCCGAGGTCCGGAGGATTGTCTCTGTGATGAAGACGTCCGCGGCTCGCGTTGTCATCGCGTTTGTGTTTGGCAGCCGCATGCCTAAACTCATGGAGGAGGTTGTGTTTCATGATTCATGTTCATTTTGGTGATCCATAAATGTCTGTCTGTCTGTCTGTCTGTCTGTCTGTCTGTCTGTCTGTCTGTCTGTCTGTCTGTCTGTCTGTCTGTCTGTCTGTCTGTCTGTCTGTCTGTCTTTGTGACTAAATAATAATACATTTGTGACATAATAGATGTGATCCTTCCTTCCACTTCCTGAAAGACATTTGACATACAAGTAGGGCTGCACATATTAATCACATTTTAATCGGCTTCCTACAATCAAATTAACACGAGCATCCAATTATTATTTCAAATGTATGACACATTGTGAGCATGTATTTCTTCGGCACGCGAAACACATACATCATGCAGGAGCAATGAATGGAGTGAAAGACGTTAAACTTTGCTCATAGAAGTTTCACTGGAGTAAATACAAATAAACTGTATGTAAGATAAAGTGAAAGCAGTGCTCTGCTGATTTAATTGGAGCTAAGTTTTGGTATTTATTCTGGAGAGACAAGTTTTATTTGGATTCCAACCTACATTAGCAAGAATGTGCAGTAGCGCGACACGAAGGTCAATGAATATTCGTGATAAATAATCGTGATCTCAAGAATTGTTAATTGATCATTTTGGCCTTAATAGTGCAGCCCTACTGTACATACAAGGTTTCCGTTCCGACGGCGACGCGACAATAATATTAGTGTTGTTGAACACGACAGGTGGTCAGGCAGAACGTGAGCGGTCTGCAGTGGATGGCCAGTGAGTCGTGGACCGCCAACACTGGCCTCCAGACCGCCCGCTTCATGCCCTACCTCAGAGGCACCCTTGGCATCGCCATCCGTCGAGGAGAGCTGCCAGGTCTCAGGGACTTCTTGTTACACGTACATCCTGACAATGAGCCTGACGGCAGCCATGAAAATAACATAGTCAGTGATTTTGTTCCAACTTTTAAGCACGGTGATTCCCAACCCGCTGGCCCGGGGCCCCACCAGAATAATTGGCAAAACACTAAGATTTTATTGAAAATATAAAAGAATACACGTATAACAAAATATCATTTAAAACCATGAAAGATAACATTTTATTGTGATACTGATAAAAATGGATTTGATTGAATACTTTATTAACAAGATCAGTACAGGTAGTTATGCATGGGATTTAGTTATTAGTTCCATTGTTCCGAGTCGGAACACAATCGATTGATCTTTAAAATAAACATGCTCTGAAAATGCACAGGGCACAAGCGTGACCACTTAATAACACGGGAGACATTGGGCTGTTGTCTTAAGTGCAGTTCAGGACTCAGAAGGGTATTGAGGCGACGAACCCATTCTATATTTTCAAGAGGGCCCTGATCCAGGAGAGGTTGAGAACCACTGATTTAGTGTATAATCTGCGTTTTCAAACTCGAATTTGTGTTTTTGAATCATTTACATTGTATTTTAAGCACGCTGAAGTGTTTAATTGTGTTTCTTCAGGTGAGGCAGTTTTGGGAGAACACATTTGGGTGCAAATTCTCACCCCTTCCCTCAGAGTGGGTGGATGCTGGTGGAGGGCTGTGTACCGGACAAGAGGACCTTGGAACGGCAGAAACGGACCTTTTGGATGTGTCTGACTTCAGGCCTGAGTACAATGTGTACAAGGCCGTGTATGCCCTGGCCCATGCCCTCCATGACATGCTGCAGTGTGCCCCGGGAAGAGGGCCTTTCACTGGTGGCAGCTGTGCCCGTTTGCAGGCAATACAGCCATGGCAGGTGTTGCCATTAATTCACAGTTTAGTTGGACTTTTTGAATAATGAATACTGTATGTAACTAGAATTGCACTCTGTCGAGTGCCTACTTGCTTGTTGCACACTAGTTGCACACTTGCACCTAAAGCAGAGCGCGCAAGTGCTGTCGACCGCTACAAACTGTCAAATCTCAGCTTCTCTGTGAAGGATTGCTTTAAATTTACTTAATCTTAGCGGTATATTGTGGTTACTTTGCGCCACTTTTGATGCGTATGCACCGTCCCAGCATATTCGATGCGTATGCACCGTCCCAGCAAATGATGTAATGACTACTTGTGCCTGATACAGCAGTGGTGCCAGATTACATACACAGAGGAGCATTACCTTTAGTCCTCCCGACACTAAAACAAATCTTTATTACGTCATCATTGAGAGCTAGTTATACCAGTTATACCCTGACGTCATATGCTGGGACGGTGCATACGCATCGAATATGCTGGGACGGTTCATACGCATCGAATATCATCCTGGGCGAAACTAGTATACTTGCGCGCTCTGCTTGTGCAAGTAAATATGTAATTCGTGAAAAGCAAGAACATTAATTACATTATACATAGTAGGAGAAAATTAAGTTTCTAGTGAGCTCCATGGGCATACAACAATTCCTGTCTTTAGTATAAGTTCTATATTTAGAATGGTGGTTCTCAACCTTTTCATGCCGTGACCCCCCCCCCAAAATAATTTGAACTGGGAACCCCTCATCCTGACAGCACTTAGTTGAGGCATTACATTTAGTTGAACTCATCCACAGATAAATATTGTGAAAATAGCAGATCTCCAAGCTCACAACGCCTCTCAACGCCAGGCGTTTAGTAATATATACTGTATACATAGTTTTTGTCTGTACCTCATTATTCTGTTCATCATTGTTTGTAGCTCGTGCATTACCTGGAAAAGGTCAGCTTCACCACATCATTTGGTGATCATGTATCATTTGATGAGAACGGTGATCCGTTACCAATCTATGATGTCATGAACTGGGCGTGGCTCCCTGACGGAACCGTGGCGGTTCACAACGTAGGCGTTGTCAAGAAGTCTGCCTCCGCAGGTGAACAACTCATCCTCGACGAAGACAGAATCTTCTGGAACTTTGAATCCAAAAAGGTCACGTGAGCTTTTTAATATATTTTGATAACTAATGTTGAGCTCATGCTCATGACACGCATGTAATTTGGAAATTGATCAATTGTTTACTTTCCTCCGTAGCCGCCTCTGTCAGTGTGCAGCGAGAGCTGTGCCCCTGGAACCCGTGTGGCCAGAAGGAAAGGGGAGCCTGTCTGCTGCTTTGACTGCATTGCTTGCTCTGAGGGAGAGATCAGCAATCAGACTGGTTGGTTGACATTACTAGTCCAGTGCTAACTTGAGACTTGATACTGCAACTGTCACTTCTGATCCATAGCCCATGGCAAAAGTCTGCTTACAGTAAAGAGAAAAATGCATGATAAATGCAACGTAACTACAAATGTCCTCCCTCCACTGATTGGTCACTATGTCATTGTAGCATGCTGAGTGCTACTGTGGGATGTTGCTGCCACAAATTGACAAGACAGTTGTATAATGAAAGGTCATTGTCACGGGGCAGCCCGTGCCCTATACACACATACACTGATTAAGGCCTTGCACGCACGCACACACCACACAGACTGTGGGTAGTGGGGCAGACAGGTCCATATAATCATATCATATAATGTCAATACTGTTGATGTATGCATTTACAGGATGTGCAAATGAAATGATACACAAAGGGAAAACATTCAGTTTATTTACCTGTGTTTATTGCAACCTCAGTGTTTGTATGGCCTTTCCAGTGCTGGCACTTTAAGAAGGGGGGAAGGGGCCAAGTACTGTTGAGGAGTAGGGGTGTTCCACAATGTCAAGTGTAAAGTATGTCTATTATCTGGGGAAATTAATGTAACCCCATATGATGTATAATCTAAAATAGAACATCTAGGTGTGGGGTTACCTAGTCAGGTTCAGCTGATAGCTGTGAGCTTGTAGATCAACTGTTTATATTTAATTGCTTCTCTGTGGTTGGTAGGATCCTCTCCTATAAAGGGGAGACTGCAGGCAGAGCTAGTCAAGTCAGTTATGCTGGGGCAGGCATCATGCTGACAGCCCCGTGAGAGAGCTGCTAGGGCCCATGTCATGGGCATAGCCTAGCCTAGTGTAGTTTGTTATTTTTCCTTTTTCCTACGTTGTACATTAAGTATTTTTGAGTTCTTTGTTTTGTATTTTGGCCAGTATTCTTTTTGCTGTTTGATTTTTCCGAATATCTACACTGGAGCTGGAGGTTTGGAGCAATAAAAGCCACCAAAAAGCATCGCTGACTGTTTTTGGAGCCTTGGCCCTCGGGCAACTTCACAGTCGTACAACATTTTACACAAGCACCATCGGCTACACATGTTATCAAAGCAAAGCCTGCGGTCTGCTACTTGCTATGCAAATCAAAGTATTTTATAACTTTGCAACGCTGAACCAGCTATTTAACTATAAACTATAAACAGCAGAGTCTTAATTGAGTGATAGTTAACAAAAGTGTAGCCTATGTAAACAGCTTAAACTTGGGGAAAGTGAAGTATAGGTTTCTTCACTCTGGCATGCCAAAAGTCTGCCCATGGTGCCAGTTCAGATCAATTGGTCAACTCACTGAGGAGTAAATGTAGGCCTACAGACAAACAGACATAAGGAAGGACAGACTTTTCCATATTGATTCATAGTAGGATATAGTACGATTATTGTAGGATAGTAGAATGTAACAATAATTACATTCTACTATCGTACAATAATCCATATTTCAGAAATGTATTGTCCTATGAAGATAACGTGCATATTATGTACATTATCTTCATATAGGACAATATCCGTTTCTGTCCCTTTAACCTTGCCATCTTTGTTAGACTCTACAGAGTGCATCGGTTGTCCAGAGGACTTCTGGTCCAGTCCCCAGCGTGACCACTGTGTCCCTAAGAGCGTAGAGTTCCTCTCCTACCATGATGCCTTGGGTATCTCCTTGACAACCATCTCATTGCTAGGCACACTCATCTGTGCCATTGTTCTGGGGATCTTCATCTATCACCGGGACACGCCCATGGTGCGCGCCAACAACTCAGAACTCAGCTTCCAACTTTTGCTGTCACTCAAACTATGTTTCTTGTGCTCACTTCTGTTCATTGGCCGTCCCCAACTCTGGACTTGTCAGCTGAGGCATGCCGCATTCGGAATCAGCTTTGTGCTGTGTGTCTCGTGTATCCTGGTAAAGACTATGGTGGTGTTGGCTGTGTTCAAGGCCTCCAAGCCTGGGAGTGGAGACATTCTGAAGTGGTTTGGTGCTATGCAGCAGAGAACAACAGTTCTGGCTCTTACCTCCATCCAGGCAATAATTTGCGCAGCCTGGCTTGTGTCTGCCTCACCAACTCCTCATAAAAACACAAAATACTACAGTGATAAGATAGTCTATGAGTGTAATGTGGGGTCAACAGTTGGTTTTGGCATGCTATTGGGTTATATTGGTTTACTGGCACTCCTCAGCTTCGTCCTAGCATTCATGGCAAGGAATCTTCCAGACAACTTCAATGAAGCCAAGTTAATCACTTTCAGCATGTTGATCTTCTGTGCCGTGTGGATAGCCTTCATCCCAGCATATATCAGCTCTCCAGGCAAATATGCAGATGTAGTGGAGGTATTTGCAATTTTAGCATCTAGTTTTGGCCTTTTGGTGGCACTGTTTGGACCAAAGTGTTATATAATCCTTTTGAAACCGGAGAGAAACACTAAGAAGTCCATCATGGG
Organism: Protomyctophum bolini; assembly: GCF_963924005.1. Taxonomy (NCBI): domain Eukaryota; kingdom Metazoa; phylum Chordata; class Actinopteri; order Myctophiformes; family Myctophidae; genus Protomyctophum; species Protomyctophum bolini. The sequence continues at coordinate 21,203,389 of NC_137885.1, read as the reverse complement.
TCGCAGTGTCACCAAGACATAGACACAGAAATTAAATTATGATACATTTTCTGTGTAATTTATATTAATAAATGCACATGGATTATTTGAATGCTGATAATGTTGTTAGTATAATGCGTTCTGTTTTCTACCAGATTAAACTAAATGAGCCATGAAGGCTAAATAACCAAATAAGGGCTATTGGTGATTATAGACTGACCCGATTATAGACTGACCCGAAAAGCCCAAGTCCAAACCAATACTGTGGCACACCACAGTATTGGTTGTGGTGGGCCAGTCTGGGCCAAATTCCGCAAAAATGTCCGGGCCGAATTGTTGTCGCAGTCCAGCCCTGCTCTTTGCCCACATTTTCCAAAATGGAAATTTGATGGTGTGCTGTAAATCGTGCCTGAGGAAAAGACAGCTGAAGTGGCCGGCGGCCAGGGCTGTGTTTTCAGCAGTGTAGCAGTCAAAGACTAGCTCCGGCTTGCTAACTGACATCCCACTTCGAGGCTTTCTACTGTATATGTCTAACTCTGAGTAGTATACGGGTGTGCAGGTTTCATTTATTTTCATTACTGAAATATTGATCAATAGACAGACACAAGGTTGATGTGACATCATTGTAGTACATAATGGACCAATAGACAATCAGATTGTTGGTGACAATTAAAATATGAAGCACTAATGACTAATGAGATTGCTGATTGTTTTATTGGAATATGAACCAATAGGCAGACAGATCCTTGATGACATGGTTCATTTTGGGTCGGCAGAGTTTACAACATGTTTAAGACAGTAATGAATGTCACCCAATCAAAAGAAAATGGCACATGAGGACCAATCGACCAATAGGCTCTATGCACACAGAATAACAGAATAACTTCCTACTTCCGGACCGCTCCCCTACTTCCTTCACAGGTGTTACCATTGATACTATTTAAGGCTCTGTTCCATTTAGTGTGCAGTGGTTCTCAGCTTTTTTATCAAGGACCCCCATAACAGAGTGGAACAGAGCCTTAACACCTGTGAAGGAAGTAGGGATGTCCCAAGTTCTTTCCAAAATGACGTGTATGCATATAGCCCATTGTCTTGTTTATAGGCTCCACAACAAACTCTCCCTATGCTGGTCTCCACACTCAACTGGTCATGTGATCAGGCCATATGATCGGGGCTATAGATTATAGATAACAGAATGGCCTTTTGTTTTGTTGACACATCCAATTATTTAATGCATGTCATCATATTATATAAAAAGGCTTCCAAATGTTCTATAAGCGGCTCTACAAGCTCCCAACGTCGCAACACTATCATGGAATTCAGGGCCGTATCTAGCATGACGCAGACAATGCAATTGCGTTGGGGCCCAGAGGCATTCAGGGCCCACGGCCACCACCCGTGCCATTGGTAAAATACAATTAAAAATACATACGAGATCTAGATCTCTCCAACATTGGGATAGACATTGGACACAAACAAATGCTCTCTCTTCCATTAATGCTTACACTCAACTCAGGATGTGATCTGAAAAGTCAAACCTATGGAGGAGTCAGGAGTGTATGTAATCTGATACTAGTGGAATTGATCATCATGTAATCTGATACTAGGAGGAGTGGACATGGATTTCAACTTGAAGGTAAGGGGTGAATCCCTAAACTAGTCAGTGCAATATATCATAGCTAGGAGACGATGTCAACATTGTGTTGTAGCTAACAGTTCAATGTATTACACAGGCAAAAAAACAGGACATTTACAGCAGTTGTTCTCCACCTTTTCAGACAGTGACCCCCCCCTGAACTGGACCCCCCAAAAAATAAAATAAAATAAAATAAAATAAAATAAAATAAAATAAAATAAAATAAAATAAAATAAAATAAAATAAAATAAAATAAAATAAAATAAAATAAAATACATATAAATATTGTGAAAATAGCTGATCCACATTTACAACTTGTGCATCTTTCTTATATTACTTTTGACCTGTGTTTATAGTAGGCCTATAGTACTGTAGTTTGTTGATTACTTTTGATGCAGTAATGTTTTTTTATTTATTATTTTTATATGAAAAAGGTCTTAAAAGTCCCGAAATTGTCACTACACTGTCAGCTGGGGACCCCCCAACAATCATGTGGGAAGCCCTGGGGGTCCCGACCCACAGGTTGAGAAGTACTGTTTTACAGAACGCCCAGGGTGTGCCTCTAGTGCTTGGTGTTCAGGCTAACTCTCAGTTAACATTAACACAAACTTGTTGACATTGACAGCTAGATCTAATAACTCAGAAACACAGTACATTCATATAGAAATAAATCAACAAATACAACAGTTCAAGAAATTAATGAACAAAAAAACAATAAATAAATAAATAAATAAATAAATAAATAAATAAATAAATAAATAAATAAATAAATACATAAATACATAAATACATAAATACATAAATACATAAATACATAAATAACTGTTATAATGTACAGTTGTTATTGTTCCTGATAAGAGAGCTGAGAAGTCATGATGTAAGTAAGCTGGAATCTATCTTGGTGTATATTCTCTTATTATCTTTTGGTTTTGTGGAACAAATGTATGCATAATACAAACAAAAATAATACTAAATGAGTTCATGTAAAGCTACTTTGGGGATGTTTTTAGGGTGGTAAGATATTTTTTCATGTCCATGTATTTATTTATCAGAGATAGATTTTTTTTTTCCTTTAATGGAGGATTTAAACCACACATTGGACGTGCTCTGCTTGCGCATGTAATGATGATTGACATGGTCCCGCTTGATACGTTGTCCAATATACAACAGTACATGCAGGAGGAGCAGGTGACTAGGTAGACATGTGAGTTGTGTAATGTTGCAGGCCAACCTGCTCGATTCCTCCGGACCAGCATCAAATACATGCCTCCTTGCTTGGAGGCAGGACTAAGTAACACGTGGAAGTTACATAGTATTGCAATGTGGCAAATGACTTTTCAGCTCTCTTATTATTATTATTAGGATTATTATTAGTACATAAATAAAAAAAGACAGACAGGTGAATATTGCCGGTTCTGTTTTCTGTGTGTGTGTGTGTGTGTGTGTGTGTGTGTGTGTGTGTGTGTGTGTGTGTGTGTGTGTGCGTGCGTGCGTGCGTGCGCGTTTTGCACATTTGTGAGAGACATGAGAATATATGTCTCTGTCTATATATATGCATACAATATATGTATAGGCTACACAGATGTACTGTATGTATTCATGTGTGTCCATGCATGCATGTGTATACTATGCGTATAGTCTCTGTGTGTGTGTGTGTGTGTGTGTGTGTGTGTGTGTGTGTGTGTGTGTGTGTGTGTGTGTGTGTGTGTGTGTGTGTGTGTGTGTGTGTGGGTGTGTGTGTGTGTGTGTGTGTGTGTGTGCGCGCGTGCGTAAGTGCGTGCGTCTGTGTTTGTGCTTGTCCATCCATTGGGTGGATATAGACAGTCTTTACTGTCTCCTGGGTGTGAACTACATCCAGTGCACCAGTGTCACTCCTGAAACAAAGACAGCAGAAGATTAGAATGGATGGACAGACAGACAGACAGACAGACAGACAGAGGCAGCCATAGCTGAATGGGGAAGCCAAAGGCCCCAGGTTCGATTCAAGGCCTCAGCAATGCATCAAGGTGTGCCTGATATGAGTAAGGCCCACGCATACTCCAGTTTTAGATGATACTCACCTTTTTGGTGTTTAGAAAAAACAGAGATAATATGTGCTGGGGTGAGCAGTGAGTCGCCTATTACCGCGGCATGACGTCATGTTGTAGTTTTCCCAACACCCGCTGTGAGTATAGGATATCACCTAAAAACTGGAGTGTGCATGAGACTCTCTGAGGCACTGCCCCCTGTTACTTAGAATGGGTTAATCAAGCAATAATAAGCCACAAGAGGTTGCAGTTTACCTTTTATTTTGTAATGTTACTACTAAACGGAAACCAGACAATCAGAATCAAGGAATGGGACTATAGCCATTTCAGAAAGAAGAGAAAAGAATGAAAGAAAGGAAGAAAGAAAGAAAGAAAGAAAGAAAGAAAGAAAGTATAAGTACCTGGTCATGGTCAGTAGTTTCTCCAGTTATAACTATTCTCTTCTCAATCCTAGTGGCTGAAATCCCACCTTTCACCACCTGAGGACATATTGATGATGATTCATGCCATAGGCGTAGATTACACACCACAAAATGTCTGTGTGTGTGTGTGTGTGTGTGTGTGTGTGTGTGTGTGTGTGTGTGTGTGTGTGTGTGTGTGTGTGTGTGTGTGTGTGTGTGTGTGTGTGTGTGTGTGTGTGTGTGTGCGTGAACTAGTGAGTGTGTGTGTGTGTGTGTGTGTGTGTGTGTGTGTGCGTGGTCCATGCGTGCATTGGCTAAATTCTGTTCATGGTCTGTGATAATTGGGAGTCGCCATATATGGATGAGGTGATGCTTCCTGTATCCGTGATCTGTATCCTGAAAATCATGTTGCTGAGTTTGTGCATCTACTTTTGTTTTTGTTCAAGAATTTCTTGTAAATGTGAACTCGACTAAATAAATATGTTTTCTCACCCGTGGAGCTTCAAAAGCCTTCACCAGGGCTGCAACATCCTAGTGGAAAAAACATTGAGGAAAAAAGAAACAAACAAACAATAAGCCCCTACGTTTAAAACACACATGCGCGTATACATACATACACACAGACACATGTGATGACTTGATCATGTAACTGACTTAGAGTGTACAAATGGAACCAAAATGGACACTCTCAGATTCATCTGGTCTTTGAAATTATAATGTTTGAGAACCACTGTACACTAAATGGAACAGAGTCTTCATTAGTATCATCAGTAACACCTGTGAAGGTAGTATGGAAGGGGCTAATATGGTATCTTCCTCAGATTCGGGTTCTTGGAAACACCCCCCAGCCAAATGGTGCGCTGTGACTGGCCAGTCGCTGTGATTGACAGCCTACACCTAAACCTAACCCTAACCTTAACCTCAGTAAAACTATACCTAAACTTAACCTCAGTAAACTATACCTAAACCTAACCTCAGTAAAACTAACGCAGTGGCTGGGGGGCGTTTCCAAGACCCCGAATCCAAGGAAGATACCATATTAGCATGGAAGGGGCCTGGAAGGAGGAAGGGTTATTCTGTGTGCATAGAGCCTACACAGGTCGTGAGGGGCGGGGTATTTCTAGTGGCCCAGATATCCAGTGTGTACCTTATGCTCGTCCACCATTGGCTGGTCCTGGAAATGCGACTCTGTCGTTGTGACAACGGAATCAACACTCTCCGATGTCTGAAACAGGAAGCAAAGAAAGCACAACTTGAAAGTCATAGTAGTGTTTTAGCTATAGGGTCCGATTATTTTGGGAAGCAACGGTTTAAGAAATGGCGCATATTACACAACTTTCAACATTTTGCAACTTTACCCCTTATCCCTAAACTTATTGGCAATTTTTTTTACCATTTTAAAACATTTTTAAATAGTTCAACTAGCCAATCTACATCGACACGTTTTGAGTTGTAGATCAGCTATTTGAACTTGTTTTAAATAGTCAAAAATGGTAAATAAGTTTAGGAATAAGGGCTAAGGGGTAGCGCAAGATATAGCTGCTATAGTTACTGAGAGGCAGGCGTTAGTACAGCCAGCGTACCAACAGTTTGTATGGATAGAGACAGACAGACAGACAGACAGACAGACAGACCTTTATATGGCTGTCTTGATGTTCTGTAGAAGTGCACCCTCTTGATGCCGACTGGAGCAGAGCAGTCAATTTTGGAGACATGTCATCGAATGTCGGCTTGGGCTACATATACATAAATACAAATACACATATAAATACACAGAAATACACAAACACACACACACACACACACACACACACACACACACACACACACACACACACACACACACACACACACACACACACACACAAACGGTGGTGCAGACAGACAGCTGTAGCCATGCAGGGGGGTGACGCTAAAGAGACATGAGGTGGCTGTGAGTGTAGTTTACTTGAACCAGAAAGTGGTCAAACATAGCAGTTTCAAATGCTGAGCCCATTGTTATTTTAACAACCTTTTCATGGTCTTTAAAAATGTTTTAATATGCTGTACAATGTACAGTATAACACATTTGTAAACAAAAGTATGCTCACATTAATAAAACTCCATGTACAGTACAGTGCACATGGAGTTTCATTAATGTGAGTTCACTTCGGTTTATAAATGTGTTATCACTGAAATTATGAACTGGAATGGAAGCATAAACTCTCAGAACCTGAGACTTAATCGAGCCTCAAATTGAACCTAGCATCTGTTGAAACAACATGCTATAAATAAACATAAACTGATATTCATCCAACACCATCTGCAAAAGATGATTAGAGTCCTCTGATTGGTCCAGGGCTGAGTGTGTGTGTGTGTGTGTGTGTGTGTGTGTGTGTGTGTGTGTGTGTGTGTGTGTGTGTGTGTGTGTGTGTGTGTGTGTGTGTGTGTGTGTGTGTGTGTGTGTGTGTGTGTGTGTGTGTGTGTGAAAGCTTTTGACAGAGTTTGTACAAATATTTGAAATTTATACAACCCTGTGCAAGTCCCAAACTTCCATGTCACTTTTGCGTGGAATCCTGTTCATACCTAGTTCAGACAACAGCAAGCTTCTGATGGTCTCGCCTCAAACCTCAGTGAAAGAGTCAAACTTTCCTCAACTTTTCCTTCCATGTTTTCTTTTTTGCTCGAACAAAGCCACTTTCTCTGAGCTTGGAAGCAGAATACCATGTTATGGTGTGTGTGAACTAGGTGTTAGTGTCAGTGACATAAATATCGACGGTGCAAATGGTGCAGTTGTGCCGGAGCCCAGGGGGCACCAAAAGGAGCCAAGTCCCTCCCCGCCCAGTCTAGCATAGAAATAATATGTTGCACCAACATTAGGAAAAATCAAACGGCTAAAGTAGCCGAATTACATGCTGAAACGCATTCCTCCGTCAGTCTCATGTGTCACTTTTTGAGTTTGGTGGGGCTAAACAAAATATTTGCACCGGGGCCTATCACCATGATGTTGCGCTACTGGTTAGTGTTGTGTCCTGAGAGAAACCTAACAAACCATCCTTTCATTTTCGTTGGAGTTGGGTCAATGACAGAAGTGGCTAGCGAATGGCATTCCAGTCCCTTTCGTTAGTGTTAAGAAAATGAAAGAAGAGGTTAGTGAGGTAGTGCAGGTTAGCATTGCTAACAAGCACATTTCTGTTTTGTTAGTGGCAGTATCAGAAGTGCTTCTAACCAACAGGCTTCCATTCCCGTCGGCCATTTTGGTTTCAGTGTAGAAGGCTCAGAATGGCACAGCAGCGAAGGCAGGGGGAGTCAAAATAAATCAGAGGCAGCTCACGCGCAAGCGTGCACACGCACACACTATGTGCGGGGATGTCGGCAGACATCCTCAGGCTTGTAAGCGGAGCGTTTGCTTGGTTTCCATGCCAACATTTAATCAACCAATCAGCTTGCCGGATCAGCATACCACACTGGCCAGGGATGGAGACGTCCTTCCGCTCAGTTGACCCGGGGAAACAGGAGAGAGGAGGGGCAGGCCGGCATTTGTCAGGAGGTCATCGGGTCTCAACAGAATCAGTCGACTGTGGTGAGCGTTGATGACATCACCGCTCATGTCGTAATCACTGGCCGCCGCCGGGCCAGAGATGAGCTGAACCTGACTTCCTGCCGTCCACATTGTGGTACTGCTAGCAGGAGCGGTAGTAGTGCTAGCTATAGCGGCAATACTAGCCATAGGAGCAGTACTAACTGTAGTAGTAGTAGTGCTATCTGTAGTGGTACTCGCTGTGCTTGTCGTTGTACTGGGAGGCCAGGCATTGCTAGGAGACAGCGGAGAGCTGGGCGTCATCACCTCGCAGATGGTAACTAATGGCAGTCCCGCGCTGATGACATCAGTGATGACGTCATCTGCCAGGGTCACAGAGACGACCATGCCCGCCGGCATCTCCTCTGCGGCCATTTTGTCAACACTCGTCAGGGTGACGTCGGCGTCCTGAGATGTCATGGTGACCACCATTCCGGAAAGCGTGTCATAGCTCCGCCCCAGTTTGTAGCTCTTCTCTCTGATCGGCTGAGGACTGGTGCCGCCGTAACGTGACTGGCTGTCTGGCTGAGGAGGGGCGTGGCTAACTAACAGCCAGGCATCCTGCAGCACAGACAGAATGTATATACTCTATACCACAGAATACTATAATCATTCATTATTTATTATAACTAGAAAATACTGTTCCTGAAGAGACAGTGTGGGCTCGCTTGTTGGTAGCAGGTGGCATGGACCCGGTTTTTAAAGATTAAGCCAATGAGGAGGTCGATTAGAACTGCAGTTGTCATAAATGGCCTAGAAGGTGTTGCTATGTCCACGCCTGCTGGTTGCAGAAGGATTAACACTCCATTCAAGTGAATGGGTATTTGAGTAGACTTTATTTGACCGGACTTTACACTTGCTTTCATTAACTAGTGAACATTTTCATGAATACTACTATGCTTTCAGTCGTTGGTTAAAAGTCTATAAACATGATATGCATTTCACGAAAGTATTATTATTATACGTATATATCGTAGGATAGAATATAGAATAGATTGCAATAGAAGTTGAATATTTACATTTGATTGACAGCCTGGTTGACCTACCGCAGCTGGTATGCTGTCCAATGGGAGGGGCTGAGTCTCAAGATCTGATGTCGTTGGCTGTTCAGAAAGACACAAAGAACATAAACCAATACAGTGCAGTGGCGGAAGAAATATTTCAACTGGCTGTAGATATACTCTATTACAAGTCAAAGTACTGCACACAAGTGGTGATTTTTATTAACTGAAAAAGTATGTTTGAAAATGTCCAATCCAGTCTACCAATGATGTCACCGGTAGGGAGGTTTCTAAACTGTCCACAGCCCTGCTCTGAGACACAGAGTGAGTAGACGGAAAAGGTACCACAGAATAATGATGAACAGTATAGTGAGGACCTATGAAGATAGGATGAAAAAGGGGTATAGTGCTCCTTTGAGTAAAATACTTGAGTAAAAGTACGTAGTTACCTCCTGAGGTTCCAGAGGCTCTATCATGGGCGTGAAAACAGGAGAGCAGGACATTCGTATATCCCACTCCGTCATCCCTCCTCGCCCACCTCCTGCAATTACAATGACAATTTATTAATTCATTGATTAAGTAAGTAATTATCTATCTATCTATCTATCTATCTATCTATCTATCTATCTATCTATCTCTCTCTCTCTCTCTCTCTCTCTCTCTCTCTCTCTCTCTCTCTCTCTCTCTTTGTTGACCTTCGTTCTAGCACAGGGGTTCTCAACATTTTTGGCTGGGGACCCCCGGAAATGCTTTGGCCATGTCTCGTGACCCCCCCCCCCCCCCACACACACACACACACACATACAAATTGACCGCTAAAATACATTATAAATAAATACTGAAACCAGAATCAAAGTGTCCCTTTAATCTACGCCAAGATTAATTCAAATGCCAAAGGCAGGGAGTGTGTTCATTCATAACAACAGGAGTCTGTCCAGAGGCATTCAAAACAGCCGTCATAAAACCCTTACTGAATAAACCTAACCTAGATAACAATAACTTATATAATATATATATATATATATATATATATATATATATATATAATCAGGTTTCAGGGCAAATCACAGCCCTGATAAAAATTATAAATTACCTCAGAACACACACACACACACACACACACACACACACCTACGCCCTCCAGGAAGTTGCGGCGCAAAGCGTAGATGGAGCTGTCAACCTCCACAGCTATAACCTCCGCTTCCTCGGTAGCTCCGCCTGCTTCCTGTTCCTGAAATCAAATGGATACCTGAGTTATTTTTAACTAATTAACATAATATCCACTAATTCACTCTAGTGGATAACACCTGAATTATTTAAAGATGTAGTTCTGTGATTTTTTTCCACCCTAAAACATGGTGATCAGGGACTTTACCTCTGCGCCACCTGAGCACCTCAAAACGAATAATTAATTACATAGCAACTATAAAGCACACTTTTTGTACAAGCTCGCAATGCTTCGCATCTCGACACGTTTTGAATTTGTAGAATTTGTAGTCCTTTGTAGACTCAAGGAGTCAAGGACCCTCTGTGTGTCTCCGGACCCTACTTTGAGAACCACCAAACTAGTTACCTGTGGGCCAAATGTCTGTGTGTTTTATTTAATAAGAGTCACCACTTGATCCCTATTCTGAGGGTGTCACATTCCGTGACATGTTTTGGATTTTCATGTGTTCCTTGGTTTTTAGTTAGTAAGTGTTTTAACTAATTGTTTTACTGTGATTTTGTAGTATTGTATTGCCCTTGATTCCTTGTTGCAGTTTTAGTTTTGCTTTACACTATGTGTACCTTTATTTTGTAGTCTTGTTTTTTAGTCTTCCTGTCTTCCTTCTGTTCCTGTCTTGTCTCACTAGTTCTGTGATTGCCAGTGTTTCCACCTGTGTCCCCTTAGTTCCCCAGCCTATCCCAGTGTTGATTATCAGATTATCAGTGGCGTTCACCTGTGTCTAGTTAGCTCTTGTCTATTTATATGCCCTTGTGGTTTTGGTTCTCTTGCTTGTACTAGTCACTGTTCAGTCTTGTTTTTGAATCCTAGTGTATTCCTATTTCCTAGTGTTTCCTCGTGCCTGTTTCCCTGCGTTGTTAATAAAACCTGGATCTTGTGAATCTGCTTCTAATGTCTGTACTTGCGTCCTACACCTTCTCTGCCCTGCACCGTGACAGAGGGAATCATTAGCTAAACATAGCCAATCTATAAGTTCACAATGTGATGCAGCTTTCCGATGTTGAATGAAGACCCCGGAACTAGAAAACCATGCATTAAACTAGACTTACCTGTGTCTTCAAGTCTGAGTCTTCATCAGACTGGTAGACATACAGACAGACAGGCAGGCACGCCGCACGCATGCACGCGCGCGCGCACACACACACACACACACACACACACACACACACACACACACACACACACACGCACACACAATTATTTGGTACAATTCGTAGTAATAATGTACATGATGGATAGGCTATAAAATATGAATAATTGATAAATACATATTTTTTTTTACCTCTGACAGATCTATAGCTGTATCTGTGAGCTCAGTCTGACAGACAGACAGACAGACAGACAGACAGACAGACAGACAGACAGACAGACAGACAGACAGACAGACAGACAGACAGACAGACACAGGCAGATTAGAACAAAGGGCACACATTGGTCTGTCTGGAAGTGTGTGTGTGTGTGTGTGTGTGTGTGTGTGTGTGTGTGTGTGTGTGTGTGTGTGTGTGTGTGTGTGTGTGTGTGTGTGTGTGTGTGTGTGTGTGTGTGTGTGTGTGTGCGCGTGTGTGTGCGCGTGTGTGTACCTTGGTGTCATGCTGGACTGGCGAGGGGGGGCTGTGCTGTGAGATCTCCAGAGCTCTCCTCTCCTCCTCTCTCTCTCTTTCTCTCTCTTCCTCTCTCTCTTTCTCTCTCTCCTTCTCTCTCTCTTTCTCTCTCTCCTTCTCTCTCTGCTTTTCTCTCGCTTTCTCTCTCAGCTTCTTCTGTCTCTCCTCTTCCTCCTCGTCTTTCTCTTTGTCTCTCAGTCTGTCCCTCTCGTCCCGCTCCGCTGTCAAAATCAGCAGCTCCTCATCTGACACACAAACAGACAAGTTCCATAAGTGGCCCATAGAGCTGGGGCTTCTCATAGTGGGCGCTGTGGCGCCCAATACTCTTTGGTCAAATGAGTGCTTTTCCACCGCCAGTCGATGCTTCGTATCCATATTAGATTGCATAATTCAATGCATAATTGGCGGAATGGCGCAGATTTTGCAAGGATACATTTATTTTATAATACTCACATTTTTCCACATCAAATGTAAACATTTTCGTTGGCTTGACACGGGAAATTATGCAATTACTTAATGTAAATTAACTTGTTGCGTCAACATTCAAGAAATGATGACACTTTCAAGTTAATCCTAATTGATGTGACTACTGACTACTCAGACTGCAGCTTGCCACGTCAGGTAGTGTCCCATCGAACCAGATAATGGACAGCACAATTTTAAATTCCTTTTTTTTTTTACCTTGAAAACAATGAAAGGGAGACAATAATATATGCATTTGTTTTGCATTGCTACCTCACTCCCATGAAACATCAATACTGAAGAACTGTTTATTACATTTAAAACAGAAGATAATAATAACTAAAGTAAGAAGTCATCAGTGATGGCTCTCTTTCATAATGTAGTAACCTAGTTAGTGTAATGTGAAATACAGTTACCTGGCTCCAACTGTTTCTCGGGTGTAACGACGGTGATTACGTCGCTAAGGGTGATGGCCCTAGAGGAAGCATACAACCCCAAACCAAAGTCTGAAACACACACACACACACACACACACACACACACACACACACACACACACACACACACACACACAATGAGTTTATGCTTATCTATCTATCTATGAGTTTATGCTTATCTATCTATCTATCTATCTATCTATCTATCTATCTATCTATCTATCTATCTATCTATCTATCTATCTATCTATCTATCTATCTATCTATCTATCTATGTTACATATGTCTGTCTGTCTGTCTGTCTGTCTGTCTGTCTGTCTGTCTGTCTGTCTGTCTGTCACTGTATCATGGAAAAAACACTGGATGTCACTGTATCATGGAAAAAACACTGGATGTCACTGTATCATGGAAAAAACACTGGATGTCACTGTATCATGGAAAAAACACTGGATGTGGAGAGTGGAGTTTCGTGTTCATGCTCTTATATAGGTATTAAGGCTCAAAGCCTATACGTTCATTTTGACATTGGACTTTATCTCCCAAAGTCGCTGTACTGCCAGTTCCCCAATCCCCCACACATCCATGCGTATAGTCTTGTACCAATGACCTGCCAGTGAGGAGCCGCCAGCAAGAGGACGTGTGGAGGAAGCCTGCTTTCAAACCACACCGCAGAAGCAAATGGAGGCAGCCCTACTACTAGTAGTAGCAGGGATGGGGAATGGGTGAGGAATTTTCACCTTCGAACACAGCCTAGAAACCAATTCTGCCAGCCAACTATAGTAGCATGCTGGTCTAATCATTAGACTGCAGATCCACACCTCCTGGGTTTGAACCCAGCTGCTGCCACTACCGCAACTTTTTTTTTGGACGATAAAGTATATATAGTTTTAGACCACAATGGAGGGGCGCTGTCTCTAGCAAACTTGAGCCACAAGAGACAGGAGCAGGTTGCCATGTCAAACGTTTGCTAGAGCCGACTCAGCCCTGTTCGAGTTGCAACCCAATAGGCACAGAATAGTAAATTATTACCCCCCAAGGCAATGCCAACACTGAGTAATTATGTCCCACCACGGAGCAAAGCCAAAGTGCTGTCCTCCTGGAATAGACAAATCCACAGACGGGTGCCCTGGTCGCAGCCCAGGGATTTCCTGTAGGCGGAGACAAGATATCTGCGGTGTACACAGTCCGCTCTTCTACTACAGTGAATGGGAAAGTGATGTGATGTTTGTCTGCTCAAACGTTGCTCTTTTACCTGCTTTTTACTAACTAGAACTACCCAGAACATCAAGATGAACCTGTGTAGTTTATGGCTGCTCCAACAGTACATGTACCGTAGGCCTAGTGACAAAATTCGACTTTGGAGAGAAACGGAATGTCAAATACGAGCGCCCGCTCGAATTTCGTTACGATTGATGTAACTGGTAGGCATAGCTCTCTCTGAACAGTCCACAGCCCACTGAGACACAGTGTGAACAGACAGAAATGGTGCCATATCAGAATGAGCATCAGCAATGAGAAATTAAATGAAGATGAGGTTAGATTTATCACCAGTACTCCACATCCACAACCAGTATGTTTTGGGCCTTAGCCTTTACACAAAGCACCACAACGGCACATTGCCACAGCAACGGCAGGCCCAGCCAATCAGAGCTCAGCATAGGGTGACCAATCAGCCAATCAGCACTGAGCACATGCACCGTAGGCTGGCAGCCACTAAGCAGTGCTGTGTGTGTGTGTGTGTGTGTGTGTGTGTGTGTGTGTGTGTGTGCGTGCGTGTGTGTGTGTGTGTGTGTGTGTGTGTGTGTGTGTGTGTGTGTGTGTGTGTGTGTGTGTGTGTGTGTGTGTGTGTGTGTGTGTGTGGTATTCGCAGGTGTTAGGTATTTGCAGACAGTCCTCTTAAAGACAGTGTGACAATTTCACAATAAATGCAAAAAAATGCTCCTTTCTGTGTATTTCACTCTGGAATTATTAAGGATATTGACATGTCATTACATAACAATTAAGTCAATAATAACATTTGTGTCCCAGGTGTCCATCTGCCTAAATGTAAATCTCCCTTAAAGAATCCCGATGGGATCAGTTTTCTAAAGTCTGTAGCGGTAATAACGGCCAGAACCCACGGCTGGAACCAAGTGTGCCGTGCACCTCCGTTTATATTTTTTGGTTTGCTTGTTTTGTTTCTTTTGGTATAATAATTGTTTGGCATATCCATCTTTTATTCACACATCAGCGCGGCCAGTGAGACTAAACTAATTGAGATATATATATATATATATATATATATATAGAGAGAGAGAGAGAGAGAGAGAGAGAGAGAGAGAGAGAGAGAGAGAGAGAGAGAGAGAGCTAGGGATAAGCATTAAGACTGAAAGTGTTCCTTATTTTGTAAGTCTGTGCATATAACATTTATATATTGGCCTGTCAACCATTTTTCATAAATAAACAAAACAATATCATCTGCATGTTGGCTAATGGAACACAACAATGCTAATAATATGCCCATACTAAGCCTAAAATGTAGTTACTGTAGGTCAGCCGGCCCGACAGTATAGCTCATCGATAAAATTACCATTAAATATGTCACTCTGTCCCTTTAAGAGCTGCAATGCTTTGGGCATGCTCTGTGTGTACCTGTGATGGCCGGAGAGCCAATCTGAATGTCAGTGGGCCTCTCAGGCCTGATCCTCCGAGCTGGGAACCAATCAAAATGTCCGGTCACCAAGTAGGAAGAAATAGAATAAAATAAACAACAACCTGGACTAACTCTTTGTCTCTGGACCAATCAGGAATAACTCATAGTATAGGAATTAAAGGGATATTTCACTTGGCACCCTGGCTTTTGTGGGCACCTCAGACAGTTTTTAAGTTGCTTGATTAAGTATTTAGATATTTGATATTCATTGTCCCCTTCCTATGCAAACCCATTGTAACTTCAAACTCCGTTTTAACTATGATAGATTCATGGGAAGGACCCGTCCTTGGTTATAGTATTCATAGTAGTTGTAGTACTCGTACCTCCATCTAAACTGCGGCTCTTGCTGGTGGAGCGCTGGAAGTGCGGGGCGGGCCTGTGGATCTGTGAGCTGGCGCGGCGCGATTGCATGTGAGTCCTCCCACTGTAGCGGAACTTTGAGCCCAGGTTCAGGAACCGTTTGGGAGGTTCTTCTGGAGCGATCGACCTGACAGACGGACGGACAGACACACAGATCAGTTCCTGGAGAGTTCTATAAACCAGTAGTTTCCCAACGTTGGACTGGGGGCGCCAAAGATCCCTGGGGGTATTTGAGGTATTTTCTGTTTCACAAGATCATTTCAAGGTTGTCATGCACGTTGATTGTTTGTTTCGTTTTTCAAGATCAAGTAATGAGATCTAGCTATTTCCGCTATTTGAATTATGATGCTGATGTTTCTACAAGTACACATCTTGATTCTCACCGTCCGGAAGGCAAATCAGTTTGCCCGTGGACCACTTTTTGAGGCTATTCAGACCACAGTCTGTCAGTAAGATATGCATGCACGCCGCACGCACTTACCTGAAGAATGTGTGGTTTTCCACGCAAATTTTCCAAAGTCGTTTGGCAGATCTGTGGTTCTGCAGCTTAAAGCCAATAGTAGACTGAAACTGTTCAAACTAGAGAGAGAGAGAGAGAGAGAGAGAGAGAGAGCCCAACATTTTACAACCAACTAAACTAAAGTGACCCAGACTGCACTGCATAACTCTGCATAACTCACGCGTGCGTGCATTACCTCTCCCGGTGTGATCTTGATATAAAAGTTGTTTCTCTTGTAGGAGATTTTCAAGATTTTGGGCCAAGAGAACCTATTGATCCTCAGCCTGTCTCTGTAGATCAACAACCCACTGGAACACACCCCGAGCATGATGGCCACACACTCTGAGTCCTGCACACACACACACACACACACACACACACACACACACACACACACACACACACACACACACACACACACACACACACACACACACACACACACACACACACGCACGCACGTGCATGCACGTAGTCGTACACAGCAAGTGAACCAACATATACTTGATAATAATGATTATAGTAGTGCATAAATATGAATGAATGTATTCATTATTATTTTTTAACGGATGATGACGTATGACCAAATCATTAACTTATTATGACGATTTTAACCAAATAATAAAGCAAAATAATTTGCTGCTGCCAAATGCATGACTGCTTGCAAAATAACTCGCCTTTGTTAATGCGTAAAGAAAACAGGCTTATATTATAAGCCAAACAATATTATCGTTGGCCCATAAACCTAGCCTATGAACAATAAAGAAAATGCACCCAGTCGCCCAAATGCATTGCATGGTCCACGGCTCCACGGACAGCGCATTCTCGATAATAACAAAAAGGCTGTAGTATTTACTTCAAAAACAGGCATATTCCCCCATTTATGATGGCATCCGTCCCGGGTTGTCGAACAGATCACAACACAGAGGCAAGGTGAAGTTCACTGGCCTGCTCAGTAACAGACCCATATGGGGTGTGTGGTTTGTTGGTCAAAGGCGCACACGCGAATAAGGAGTAGGAAAGCTCACGGTGCTAAAAGGTAACGTCCTGTCATGGTGCTAGTCTAGAAGCGCACCCGCAGACCTCTCTCTCTCTCCTCTGATTATAGGAACGAGTATATCGAACTACAGGTGTGAATAGAGCAGGCGTCTTCAAAAAATGTCAGGCCACGGACCCCTTAGCTGAGAGATAGATGAAGCAGGGACCTACACTGTCTGTCTGTCTGTCTGTCTGTCTGTACGTGTGTGCGTGCGTGTACCTTGGCATGATGTAGATCCACTCCATACATGGAAAGTTTCTTAACGTTTGCCAAGAAGAGAAGTTCAGCTTCGGCAGGAGACATTCCTCTACTCGCCCACACATGCACACAAACACACACACACACACACACACACACACACACACGCACGCACACACACAGTAGTCATATGATACATGTTGATTTGTAACTTTTAAACTGTATGCGTCTTTATGTGAGTGCGTGCATGCGTACTGACTTGCAGCTCTTGTGCAACTCCATGATCTTGTCTTCCATTTCTTTGCTTTGGTTTGGAGCAAACTGAAGTTCACTGAGGTAGTTTGACCCCTCTGATGACCCCGCCTCCTCTGAAACAATACAAACAATCTGGTTCTCAAAGTGTAGTCTGGGGACCCCCAGTGGCCCTTGAGGGGGTTCCAGCCTGGCTATTTTCACATCTTTCTTTTATACAAACTAGACCTGTGCCCGTCGGCCACCGGCCTAGCTTGGAACGATGCAAGTTGGGATTGGGAACCTAGTATGCAATACCCATTGTCAATGTCACAGCACCCGCTTGAAATATTTTCAGATGTAGGTCTGCAGCCATATACTGTACACTAATTTGGCGGTCCTGGTTTTAGAGTAGCCAATAGTGGCGCCAGATTCATACATGCAGCGTTAATGCACTTTCTATGTGGCTGAGCTTTTCCTTAGCACTGTGACGCTAGTGCACTAGCCCAAAATCCATCCATACATCTTCAACCGCTTATCCAGAGTCGGCTAGTGGAGGCAACAGTTCCAGCGTAGATTTCCAGCCTTCCCTCTCTAGAGCATTATAGCAACTTCCTCCTGGGGGATCCCGAGGCGTTCGCAGGCCAGTGTGGAGATGTAATCCCCCACATCTGGTCCTTGGTCTGCCCCGGTGTTATAGTTTGTGAGTTGGGTTCTTTATAATAAGAGACAAACACACTGGAGTATATTGTAGCAGCAGGTCCAGTTTACTGGGTAGCATATCAGAATGAATACAACAGGCATGAGCAGTCGATCACACAACAGTCCGTGCAGTACT
>NC_137885.1:21142704-21180204 GCF_963924005.1 Protomyctophum bolini | reverse complement strand
CACACACACACACACATTCATAACGTCTTAATATAGGCAATCCTGCAGCTGCTATAGGCCTATAATACCACTATGGCACTATATAGCTTCACATAACGGTGAAATGCATGCATCCCTCCTTCACTTTCTCCGCATCTCTCTTGGAAGTCACGCGATTCTCCTCCATGCAACCGTCCCGGGGCGGCGGGTCACAATTTTCGGTGCAACACCCCCCCCCCCTGCCTTTGCCTGGGGTAGTAACAGGTCACACATATCGGTGTGACAGTGTGCCGGTTGAATGCAGCGTCACTGCAGCGGGACAACGGACAGAGCCGGGCCGTGCCGACGGGGCCGGGCGTGGCGAGTCGACAACACATCACACGAGACACGTAGGCCTACAGTCAGTCAGGGACACACACTCCATTTAAAACGTAACAAGCACTATTCATTATGAAATAATAATTAATATAAAGTCCTCCATTGTTTCTATTTTCACCACCTCTCCCTCTCTCACACTCACTCACCTTTTCTTTAAATCACCCTTTCTCAACGTCGCGTCTGCAGACCGCCGGTGGTAGATGGTAGAATGATCTAACATTATAGGGGGGGTCCAATTAAACTCTGCAATACCGCTATACAGGTCCGTTTGCTTCCATTTTTACAATCTCAGACTAGGAGTTGCGTTAACACTGAGGATGACTCAGTACAGAAATAATAACAAAGATGGTCCGTTATGCTCTCTCTCTCTCTCTCTCTCTCTCTCTCTCTCTCCCTCTCTCTCAAAAGCAATAGCCTAATAACAGCATGGGCACGTTATTTTACCTTGTGTGATCCGTCGCGTGTAGGTGTCTGTCGCTCCGCATCAGAACGTCAGACAGGGTGTATTTCTGCTGCTCAGCATAGCGGCGTGTGTCTCACTCTGGTCTCACTGCGTCACGCCGGTGCATGCCCGGTGGAATTATGGGAAACATCCAGCCAGCCCGCCCGCATCACAAGATTATAGATGCGGGATTAAGAGCAGCAGAGATCAGAGATATAGGCCTACATTGTGTGTGTGTGTGTGTGTGTGTGTGTGTGTGCGTGTGCGTGTAGGGGGGGGGGGGGGGGGGGGGGCTGCAATAGGGCCCGAGCACTAAGGCAAATTAAGCCTTATTGAAATCGCAATTATTATATAATATCCACAATGAATCACGTTTTTGATATAGCCTATATACGTTTGTGACATCCAGCGTCCACCCATTTTAGCCTATATATATCTACAAGCTCACATTCTCGTGTATTAAGCTTGTATACCAGCTAATATTTTCACTATTTATGAAACATTTGGAAATGTATATTTACCTATGTTACCTAGACATTTAAAAACACACTGATTTGTAAGTTTGTAACCTTTTTAACCCATTCTGGTCGGGAACTCATGTCGTGCTTTAGCTATTGAAGAATAGCAGATCTACAAGCTCGTAGCGCGCCACTCGGTGGCGCGCTATGAGCTTGTAGGTCTGCTATTTTTGAAAGATCGAAGAGCGACTGATATAGAAGACATTTCAGGTCAGAATGAAAACTGTCAGGATGTAGAAGACATTTTTAGAATCTGATCTCAGGTCAGAATGGGTAAGACACCTGGGGGCGAGGTTGTGTGCACTGGCCGCCTTTTAAGAGTGTACAGTAGGGTTTGATGAGGTCAAATCAACATAATGGAATGTCAGAACAGGTCAGCTCCATATATGGAGATTTAAGGGTGGCAGTGTCTTGAGTGTACAGGGTTTGATGAGGGCACAGGTATAGGGCCGGGCCTTCATTTTCGGGCCTGTTGAGAACTTTCTTTCGCCGGCTGCCGGGCGTGGCTGCACAAATAACCTTGGGGCAGGCCCATTTAGAGTTTAAATGGACAGGTATCAGTCAAAAGGGAGACATCGAAGAGGAAGGATGGATGGGGAAGGATCAACCTATGGAATGTCAGAACAGGTTTATATCCATATACTATTAATATTGATGACATCAGGGATCTCTATATGGTCTTAATTGCGACAGCAGGTCACATTTACTGATATGTGCTTGTCAGGGTGGGGGGGAGGGTCCCCAGTTCAAATGTGATCATTTCGGGGGGCCACAGCCTGAAAAGAAGCACTGCTCAACCAGTGTTGCGTGCTGCCTGCTGCACTCCGCGTGGCCCTGCCTGACACGTGTTCTCGTTTGGACAGTGGGCACACATAGAGTTAAGCAGGACCGGCGTGCCAAAAATAGCAAACCTACCAGTATATATGCTCAAGGTTGTGAGCTTGTAGGTCTGCTATTCTCAGCGCAAGACGCCGTCCCACGAACGGATGAAGTATGAATTGGCCTTTAATAACATGTTGGCAAAACCGTAACCTTGAATAAAGTTGTTTATTCATCTCATCTTTGTTTAAAGCAAAACAGGAGACCGATCACACTAAGCTGTACCTTAAATCAGAGGTGATTGTTTGAATATTCTTTGCGCGTGGCAATCGAATAACAATTTGGAAGGCATTCATAAAGCCAAATTGAAATATTCCTTACAAAATCTGACTTTTTTTTGTTAAAAGATAAGATAAGGGGATATAATGTTAATGTCATGATTTAGGTTTTTCTTTGACTGATACATCTTGATCACATGAGATTATGTACTTATTTGTGTGAGATTTGAGGCTAGAGTGAATTGACAGAAATTGTGAACTTATCTATGAACAGCCACTGTGTGGTGCTATTGTGCCACGTAACATGGAACTCAGTTAGTCTCAGTTAAAACCAGTTATCAGTTAAAACCACATGAACCACAAACAGTGAAACAGATCTTGGGATAATACAGGTGAACATTTGGAAAAAATAGCAGATCTACAAGCTCAAGCTTGTAGATTGGCTCGGATTTTCAGGGCTGTTTAAAGGACTTCAGGTACAAATGTAATTACTTTCTGAAGCTTTGCGGTTAAAATGTGTCATACCTCAATTGTTATGCAAAGATCAAATGAATATCATATCTAAAATTAAATACCCCAGTGTTTCCCGTATATCCCATGATTGTGTGGTGGGCCACCACACAATCATGACCAGCCACCACACACAGTATGATTTTTAGTAGGCGGCCACGAATAGGCCCAAAAAAGGCAAATAACCGCAAAATGATCTGCGAATGATCACAATATATATATATATATATATATATAAAATAAACTGCAAAGGCAGCAATCCTGCAACACTCCAAGTCTCAAGGTGCAAGTCTCACAGGTAGAAATGGGAATAAAGGAATAGCCATGCAGCACACAAGGAAGGAATGTCCTTACGTTTTCACATGGTTTATTCACCTCTGATGGACAACTGACACATTTTGGCCTGATGGGCCTTCCTCAGTGTTGTGACAAGATAACAGGAAGTGAGGTGTGTGTGTGTGTGTATATGATACAATCAAGTGCGAGATTGAATACAGGTACAACTGCCAGCACCTTCAAATGAGGACTCAATGTACACATGCAGTAAGGTGTGAATGAATGGCTGTAAAATGTGATGCATATGGTACCAAGACAGGATAAATGCCATGTGAAATTGTAAATGGAATAAAAAAATGTACACAATCATATAGAGCCCTCAATATATACAGTAAGGCAGGCCACTGTGGGCCTATAATTGTAGTGGGCATATATATGTTTTCCAGGCACCTCATAATGTCACCCGGCCTAACAGACCGTGATTAGCTCATGAGCTTGTACAATGCATGCTTCAAAATACAATATAGAAATAGAAAATGAGAGAGACCATTGGTAATCAAGTGAACGTACGTCTCTATATGGGCATTTTTAAAAGTTCAGAACTTTACTTTTCAGTAAATACAAATTTGGTAATTGCCAATTTAAAGGTGCCAATGTGACACTTAAAGAGACCCTTCCCTTCTGATGCTGTCTGGAGTGCTGTCTGGAGTAGGCCTCTCTCTGGAGTAACCCTAACCACCCCCTGAAACCTCAGAGTGCAGACATCATGACCCACAGCATTGAAATGCCTGGCTACGGATTATTTCTCATCATTGTTCCAGATGGAACTCTTACATTCTGAAAACCTGGTTTTGATTTCCCTGATGGTTTTCCCCACATAACATAAACCACAGGGGCATTTTGAAAGACATTTTGTTTTATATGAAATATACCTTTGACAGATTTTTTTTTTTACCAGAATGCAGATGTACAAATGACTCTCTCTCTCTCTCTCTATATATATATTTTTTTTTTGCAAATGTCCTTTACCCTGTATGGATCATCATGAATCATCATGTGTGGTCGTTTTGCTACAAACTCAACACGCAAATGGCTTTTCCCTTGTATGAATCCTCATGTGTGATTTCAAATGATGAGAATGGCGAAAGCTTTTGCTACAAACTGAACAAGGAAAGGGCTTGTCCCCTGTATGGGTCCTCATGTGCGTTTTCAGATTTTTAGATAAACTAAAGCTTTTGCTACAAACAGAACACGCAAAGGGTTTGTCCCCTGTATGAGTCCTCATGTGTGTTTTCAAATGTTGAGATTGATTAAAGTTTTTGTTACAAATCGAACAAGCAAATGGCTTGTCCCCTGTATGGGTCATCATGTGCGTTTTCAGACTTTTTGACAAACGAAAGCTTTTGCTACAAACTGAACAAGCAAATGGTCTTTCCCCTGTATGGATCATCATGTGTGTTTTCAGATATTGAGATTGATTGAAGTTTTTGCTACAAATCGAACAAGCAAATGGCTTGTCCCCTGTATGGGTCATCATGTGCGTTTTCAGATTTTTAGATAGACGGAAACTTCTGCTACAAACTGAACAAGAAAATGGCTTGTCCACTGTATGGGTCTTCATGTGCCCTTTCAGATCTTTAGATAGACTAAAGTTTTTGCTACAAACTGAACAAGCAAATATCTTGTCCCCTGTATGAGTCCTCATGTGTCTTTTCAAATTTGTAGATTTATTAAAGCTTTTCCTACAAACTGTACAGGCAAAAGGCCTGTCCCCTGTATGAGTTCTCATGTGTACTTTCAGATGTTCAGATTGATTGAAGCTTTTGCCACAAACTGAACAAGCAAATGGCCTTTCCCCTGTGTGGGTCCTCATGTGTGTTTTGAGAGTTTGAGATAGACTAAAGCCCTTTTTACAAACTGAACATGCAAATGGCCTTTCCCCTGTATGGGTCCTCACATGTGTTTTCAGACGCTGAGCTAGTGTAAAGCTTTTGCTACAAACTGAACAAGCAAATAGATTTCCCCCTATATGGGTCCTAATGTGTATTTTCTGATCTTGAGATCCGCTAAGTCCTATTTTACAAACTGAACAAGCTTGAATTGAGGTGCTTGCTAGAGGCTCTGTCTGTCTGTTTTCATCATCATCATCATCTTCACTTTTCACAACTACTAGTAGTGCAAACGATGACCCTGCAGCTTCCTCTGGTCTTTGAAGTAACTCCTCCTCCTGTTCCTCTTTGATCTGTGGAGGTTCTAGTTTCACCTGGGCAAGACTGGGACTGATCTCCCGCTGTTCATCTTTAATCTGTGGATTTTCTAGTTTCACCTGGACCAGAATGGGACTCGTCTCCTGCTGTTCAGGGGAAACCTCTTCTTTACAAGGATTGTGTGTGAGATCTACAAGGAGAAGAGAGGAGGTAACATCAGCATAGAACAATTTTCCTTTTTTATTTAACCAGTAAAAACACATTGAGACCAAGTATTTTACAAGTGGGAACTGGCCAAGAGGAAGAAACACAATTGATTGTATCAGATTTATTGTTTTGTATCGATTATTGTAATCATTCTTGTCAAGTGACACTTCGTGTATGTTTGTATTATTGTTTACTGTTCATATTGTTGCTGTTGTGCAGAAAAGTTTAGTTTTTTTGTATTATGTAAGGCTGTCAACGAATATTCCACATTCAAATATATATTTGATTATTAAAAATAAAGGAATATTTGATGAGCAATAATAGATGTAGATGAAAAAAGAAATGCCTGGGTGACTGTAACCTTACACAGCAGCAGCTGTGTGTGTTTGTGTGTGTGTGTGTGTGTGTGTGTGTGTGTGTGTGTGTGTGTGCGTGTGCGTCTCACAGCCTGGCTCAGTGTCAGTGCAGTAGTTGTTATCCTCAAGGGTGAAGATGGGAGTCATGCAGGCATCAGTCCTCCAGGGGGCAGCAGAGCTCAGGTCTTCCCTCAGGGCTGCCGATTTGTAGGATTCACTGGTAGACATCTGCTTTGTACAGTGCATGCACGCACACACACACACTTAGGGCTGTCGGGTTTCTCCATGATATAGGGCTATATTATAGTTATGGACTGGACTCTATCACAACGCGTCTTTGCATCGTCTCATCTGCCCGTGTGAACGCACCGCCGTATAGTTGCTTGCGACTATAGCTGACCAGTCCATTGTTAGCTAGTCGCTAGCTAACAATACACATTTATTTTAAACAACTCAATATTCGGTCAGAATGTTAATCGAAATGCAAACAAGACACCATAACAATGTATTCAACCATTCAAGAGCATACATGCTCGTTTTGTACCTGAAAAGTGGAGAGTTCAACTTCAACGAGGATTCTGGAACAATGATCTGCCTGTGTTAGTGTGTTTAGCTGCAGCCTATTAGGGCACTGTTTTCTTTTTGCAAATCTGAGCTAGCAAATATAAGACTTCCGGTGGACGATCTCTTCAAAATAAGATAATTGAAAAAAAGATTAATTTGCACATCAAAACTATAAATTAAGCATTTGTAATGTAATAATAATAGGCTACTAATAATGTAATGTAATAACTATTTAATTAACATAACTTTTATTCTGAAAGCAACCGGGTGTCTTAGATTTTCTAGCTCTCACACAGGAAGCTCTAGATTTGCTTGTGTGTTTGTGCGTATTGTTGTGCATCAGTGCATGTTAAACCAGCCAATAGAGGGCAGCAGAGGAACGTACAACCGACCTACACTGTAGCTTCCACTCAAAACCATAAGCATTCATTCAGTGATGATGGCCTAATGAGTCTGACATGCCCAATATAGCATATAGTATAGGGATGTCTACCAGGTTGAAAGTGGTTAAACCAATGCTGTGATAGGCTATATGTTGTGTCGCAGGGAGATGAGTACAAAAGTATTTATTGGTATAAAAAGTAGAAAGTAGGCCTACTCATTGTGCAGAATATGCCCCATTTACATTTTTCAAAATAAATAATTTGAAAATAGCAAATCGATGGATGAGCTTGTAGATCGGCTATGTTCAAATGGCGGAAATGTATAGTGCTGAAGTGGGTATGTTTTGTAATATTAATACAAATCTACAAAGTAAATTAGAAACTAAAGTTTTCAAATAATTGTAGTGGAGTAAAATTACAATATTTGCCTCTGAGATGTAGTGGAGTACAAGTAAAAGTATTGGAAATTGGAAATACTCAAGTAAAGCACAAATACCTCAAAATTGTACTAGTAGCTAGGCTACAGTATAGGCCTTCACAAGTAAATGTACTTACTTTCCACCACTGCTATCAACAATAAAGACCACAATAAATCTATTTTCACTGGCAATGCCCTTTCAGAGGAATGTTATATTAGGTGTATAACAAATGGTCCTCTTTCACCTATTTTTGGACTTATGTACTGTGAAAGGTCAACTATTTATGGTTTGGACAAAGAGCGTCTTCTGTGCATCGGCGGGCAACGACACTTGTTTCAGACACTTGTCTGCTATTTCCAGTGCACCAGCACGTGCTGAAATTAGTATCTATATAAAATATAAACTCCTATAACCCAAATCCTAAACAGCTCTTATAGATGCCTAATCCTGACACCAAAATCTATGCCTTGTAGCCCTTGTTTATTTATTTACATTAATTGTGGGGTTGCAGCAGCAGTGAGCACACATAGATATCCTACATTTTTCATGGCCTCAAAACTTCTGCCACCTATCTACTCTTACATAATACACTTTACTCAACTTTGTTCAGCTTACTGTGGAATCGTGGGGGTGTACATGACATGAAATGTTTAGCAGTTTAAAAAAAATATTATTTGAAAAGTTCAGAAAGTAGAGCTCAGAGTGTGTGTTTTGTGAGTGTGTGTTTCAGCTCCTATAGGCCTACAATATTTTCCTATTGTATCTCTTTGCCTGTTTTTTCTCTGTGCACTCGCGCTCACACACACACACACACACACACACACACACACACACACACACACACACACACACACACACACACACAAATCCGATATTAACTATATCGCATTTAAACGATGCTCTACAACACACATTGTTTGTTTCTTTGTCAAAACAATAACGAAATTATGATTGGCTCATTTGGCTGCCAATCAAACAGCCGGGCACAGAGGGGGGGAAATCAATGCGCGCTTTTGCGCAGCTGGTTTAGTGAACGCCCACCAAAACAAACACAACACACGAAACACAGCACGAGTTGCCACAAGTTAGCAACTTAGCATCCTAGCGAAAATCATGATGAATGAAACAGGAGGTAGGAACTAGGGAAGGGAAGAAAATATGACTATGGCAAATAAAAGGAAATGCGCAGGACTGGGAAACTATTTATCCGTGGGTGAAGCTGCAGTGCAAGGCGTTTCTCAAACAGGTGAATACGACGTGAAGCGACACAGACAATGCGAGACTCACGTCACGTCACAAACAACGTGTTGCTCAAAAGGAGGCTTCACGGTGTATGGACACGTTCATATACTAAAACCAAAACAAGATTCCAACGCTGATAAGGTAACAGGGCAGCTGAAATAACTACCCCCAATATGTTCCCACGACCGCGGAGGGACTAGGGAGTCGACTGAGGGGACATATTGGGGCTATTGAAATAATTGGTTGTTTACAAACACACTGTACAGTGCAACATTACACTCCCAGTCTTACAGATGAGAAGACTGTGGCAATAAACTCTCAGTCATACTTCCAGACTGATATTACAAAGAAAATGATTGGTTCCTTATTGGTATAGGTATATTGTCCAGTTATATTGTTGGTTGGTTGGTATGTATTGGTATGAAGTGTTTTCGTTCTATTATAGTTATTATCATAGTTATGTCTGCTACTGAATCAACCATGACTACATACAATGCACTTATGTTATGTAGACAGCATAAGTGCATTGTATGTAGTCATAGCACGTCATAGTACATATGTATAGCATAGTAGTATAGATGTATAGTTTATATGTATAGTTTCATTATATAGATATTCCACTGTTACTTTCTTAGCTTATGCATGTTTCATGATAAATGTTTTTATGTGATGTATTCCCATGCTTTTCTGTTCTTGCTTAATGTAAATCGCTCTGGATTAAGAGCGTCTGCTAAATGCCTAAATTGTAATTGTAAATTGTAACCATAGCAGTTCTATTAGTTATTATCATCATAGTCCTATTATATGTGCTACTGAATCAACCAGATGGCAATAGTGATGCTATGTGAAGGGAGTATAGGGACGAGATAGAAATGTCTAATTGAATTGAAATGTGATATAATAACATTTCTATGCCACAGAGGAATAGAAACGTTATTATTTTTGTTTTCATGTAACAATTATTCACGTGCGTGACACAACCCCACGTGTCCCACATTGTCCCACACAAACACACTTTGTCCCACAACTGGTGAGTTCTAACGCATGCATTCGGAGAGACCTCTACAACACCACACTCTCCGTTAAGCAGCAAAGGTGTAAAATAAAATGTGGCGGACAATCTAGTGCGGTCAGAGGTAAAAATGTCCAGTTTCCAGACTATAGTGGACACTGGACAAAAATCGATTCTATGTTTCAACTGGTGACATACGCACACATTCGGAGAGACCTCTACAACAACACTCTCTACAAGCGGGAGAGGTGTAAAATAAAAAAGTGGCGGATCATCTAGTGTGGTCAGAGGTAAAAAATATGCCGTTTCCAGACTATAGTGGCCCCTGGACAAAAATCGGTTCTATGATTCAACTGGTCTGACATGTACGCATGTGTTCGGAGAGACCTCTACAACACCACACTAAGTGGGAAAGGTGTAAAATAAAATGTGACGGACTGTCTAGTGTGGTCAGAGGTAGACCTTAGATCACGTTTTGCAGAAAAAAATACATCGATCTTCGATGCTTCGACATATATATTCTTCAAATTTCTTCACATACAAAGTGACATTATGTGTTCCGCATGAGTCAAGGCACATGTGTAAACAAGTTCCATGGCTTTTGGCCACACGAGACACTGTTCAAAGTGTCTGTTATCGCTGCATTCACATACAAACTCTTAACTAATTAATTCTCTGGTGCCATTTGAGAGTACTGCTCAGGCTGAACGTTGCGCCACAGTGGTAGGGTTTCTCTTTTGTATGACTTCTCTCTGGTGCCGTTCGAGAGAACTTTTTTGTAATAATGTCACGGCGTGCTCATTGCCGTCTGTTGACATGCACAAAATAGCAACGGCCACAAGTTTAGTTCAAAAGTGTAAAAGGCATACTATTTGCCCTAGAAATGATGTACCTGACTGCCACTGGAGGCTGCTGTTTCATGCATTTAAAAGTTAAAAAACCTGACAGAAGTAGCCTCCTAACCCACCTGTTTCTCATCAGATGTACACTCCAAGGACCAATCAAATCCAGCCGTTTCCCACCACTCCAAGGGCCAATCAAATCCACCGAAGGATGACAACGAGCCGCCACAGCAGTCAAAGTCTGGATTCCATAGCCCAGGAGGGCAGTGGCAACGCGATTGGTTAGTTCATGGTTGTCATGGATTCATACAATATTATTCAAATTGAAATTCATAATCTGCTCTGTATATTGATTGAAAATGTTATTCACAGTATGTATAATGGGTACATGTAAAACGAAAGTACAGGTCAATACAACATCTGCTGCAAGGATTAAACCAGAAAAAGCACAAAGACTCGTTTACATCAGTGTTTCAATTCATCAGAAAAGGCCACCACAAGCACAGTGGCAGTGCTAAACTGAATGTTTTAGACAAACTATTTGAGTATCTCTAAAAAAACATTTATACTTTATAAACCCAACTGAGATTTGCCTTGCCTTGGTACAAGCAATCATGAACACACTTGTGTTCCTTTGCTGCCATGTTAAACTTCAACAAATCCATACCATTCTGTTTTAATCAATTTAATCATTGCGATTATATATCTTTAGTATCTCCAGTACCTTTTTCTTGATTACTATCACACCGTGGTGGAAAGTACTGGTCTGTACTTAATTACACTAAAGCATTTGTACTTGAGTGATATATACCATTTTCAGAAGCCTACTTTTACTTCAACTCCTCTACATCCAAATATTGTACTTTTACTACAATTATTTGTAAACTTTAGTTACTAGTTAATTTTGATTATTACTACAAAACATACATTAACCACTTCAGCCTTGTATACCTTTCGGCCATTTGAAAATAGCCGATCTATAAGCTCACGATCGTGGCGCATTGTGAGCTTGTAGATTTGAAAACTTGAATTGGGACATTCTGCATAATGAGTATTTTTACTATTCGTACTTGAAGTACATAAATGCATACTTTTTACTCAAGTACATTTTGAATTCTGGACTTTTACTTGTAATGTAGTAGTTCTACATTGCAGTATTGGTACTTTTTCCCACCACTGAAACTGTGACACAGCAATGTACCAATATACACCTACACATTTTTTACTGCTTGGCTCTATGATGTGAATTCTACTAATGTGCAGTAGAGGGCAGTATCTGCATTCTGGAAGCTGTTTAGCCACTGCTTCTGTGCTTTGCTTGCCTGTTAGATGGATTAGGGTGTTGATAAAACCATGCACTAAATGAGATTTGATGATGTTTTAAGTGGTGTTTTCATGCATCATCAGCTCAGGAGGTACATTTCTAATATATCTTTGCTGTGGGACCAGGCAGTAAAGCAGAAAGCACTTTTATCTTTCACCTTTTGAACAGCTGTGTTGTTGCCAGCTGTGCTTAAAGTGAAGAGACTTTCTGCAAATGTCTTCTGCCCAGAGGAGATTTAGTGGTTATTCTAAATGTATATCCCCAACAAATGCCAGATTTTGGGTGCAATTACGTTACTGTTTTTTGGAGAGTCCTAGGCCGGTCAAAACGTAAGTAATTTGAAAAAGCTTTCTATAGTTTCTATTTAGCCTAAAGTAAGCAAACAAAAACAAATAATGTCCATAATGATGGATAGTATTTCTGGCTACATAATTGCCAATACCGATTTAGTCAAAAGGTAACATAATGGCCGGTATATCAGCCAAATCCTTGTATCGGTCTGGCTGATCACAGCTGGTTTATTGCACAAAAGGGGGCTCCTTCACCCCTCACCCTTCCTGTGGGAGGTGTGAATTTATGCCAGCAGAAGAGACCCCTGCTGAGCAGAAGCTCAAAGATCAGCATGGGGGCATACTCAAGCATGGTGGTACTAGTGGTACAGTGTTGGCTGACAAAACTGACACACATCCAGCTGAAAAATGTGTCGCCGTCAACACTTTTCCAGTTCAAAACCAGTGGTAGAAAGTACATTTACTTAAGTACAATTTTGAGTAATTCCAATTTCCACTACTTTTACTTCTACTCCACCACTTTCGTACTTTTGTACTTTTACTCCACTACAATTATTTGAAAATGTTACTTTGTAGATTTATTTATTACAAGACATACATTAATCACTTCAGCCCTATATACATTTTGGCAATTTAAAAATGGCCGATCTACAAGCTCACAATGTGTCGCGATGTGACACATTGTGAGATTGTATCATCCCCACAATATGGGCTGTGATCTGGCCTAGTCCTGAACGTCACCGGAGGACGGCTTGCTGGGTAACCTACAAAGCCACCCTGAAGACGAAAACATGTACCCCCTCCCCCGTCCAGATGATTCACACTCACAGCGTCACAACGCTGCGGTGGGAGTGACGGTAAACCCACTCAGAAATGTCCTGGAAGATGCTCGCTTTCATATCCCAGCTGTTTAAAGTGTTTTCATCTGCACAGCAAGAGGACGGAAAACAAACGCTAGGGGATTGACCTTTCACATCAACAGACGGTGCATTGTGTGTACTAATAATCTAATACAGTGGTTTTCAACCCCTTTTCACGTCAAGGTCCATTATTTGTTCAGCATTTGAGCCACGGACCACCATTTCATGACATTTAGCCTCTTAGACCCAACACTAAAGAATATTTTGTCCACAATTCTATGCTGTATTGATGTTGGTACTATTCGGAGAGATAACAGGCAAACGTTGATCAAAATAACAGTTACATTCTGTAATTGTATAGACTTAGACTAAGCAACTCAGATGTTTAACAATAATTGAACTCTTGAGAGAGTAAAATGAAAAAATAAATAATAAAATAGACCCGTACGGGTCCATTTGGTTTCATCTTATGCTCTCAAGAGTTGAAGATCTATAAGGGTCCATTTGGTTTCCAACTCGCCATCATTTAGCTGGGGACCACCTGGAACCCCCTCAAGGACCACTGGTGGTCCCCGGACCATTGGTTGAAAACCTCTGGTGTACAGTACACTACACAGTGGTCCCATACTGTGGTCAAAACAATAAGTCCATTCCCTTGGTGGTGAAGGCATACGATCTCTTCTTTTTTTTGGCTTGCCCCTGCTATTAGTGTAGATTTTCGTCTTACTTTAAATTCCCATTGACAATGACTGGAGACTCTTACGGTACATCGTAGTGTCTGAGCAAATCGGCTAGTGTCTATTTTTGTCCTACACAAACATTAAATTCCCATTGACAATGAATGGAGAAGTTTACATCGTAGTGTCTGAGCAAATAGGAATATTGTCTATGTTACGTCATGATGATAAGAGCTACCCCTCACTTCACTGATTTATTTTTGGTCATGTCACTTAGGACCGTTTATTATCAAACAACAATGAGCGAACAAATGACTTCAGAGCGCTTCATGCATTTTTTAACAAGTTACATTGAAGCACTCATTACATTTCTATACGAGCCGCACCGTGTTTTGTGTTTCCTCGTTGTGGGGTCGAGTTACTACATTATGCTTAGAGTGTATTCTCTCCTGGCGGTCCTATCCGGTGACTGGATGTGTCGCAACGAACACTAGGCGGGTTAGAAAGTAAACCTCTGGGTAACTGACCTGGAGCGCCGCACAGCTGTCATCTGATCCCCCTCGGAGTGGAGTCACAGTCACAAACTGTGTTGGGCAGTAACAAGTTACTAGTAATATATTGTTGTAACATTATTACTTTACCCAGTAAAGAGTAAAGTAAGGTATTACTTTGCCAAAACAGTAATATTATACCATATTACTTAAATACATACAAAGAAAATAGCACATAATATTACATCTTCTTAATTATATTATTCAAAACAATTGGATTCAGTTTTAAAAGAAGCTGACTAAACAGATTGTGTACATCCCTTTTTTGCGGTTGGGGGTGGGGGGGGGGGGGGCGTAAAAGTAATATATAATATTTTATACTATATAATATATTAGTCTTCCAAGTACTAAGTAATATAATATTATAAATGTTTTAAGGAGTAATATGAAATTAGTAACATTTCTCGCTTGAGTAGTAGTAATACCAGTTAGGCCCTAACTGGTCACAAAGCACTCAGTTTCGCTGACTGTGTGCCTAGAAAGTTATAAGTGGAACGCAGGCAGTGGTGGAAAAATTACTCAAATGTTTTACTTAAAGGAGAATTCCATACTAAAAGGCTTTCTTACCTTTCTTTGTAGTTGTTACGTCCCCCCACCAAAGAGGTCCAGGTGTTATTTTGTGCAAAAGCTCCTTATTGGCTGTTTCCCCTACCATAAGCCCTAAATGAATTGCATTGAATTGAATGGGAATTGAATGGGGCTATGGCGTGTTGTGCTAATTCGCTTATTTCCATCGCTCAAAATTATAATTTCT
Organism: Protomyctophum bolini; assembly: GCF_963924005.1. NCBI lineage: Eukaryota > Metazoa > Chordata > Actinopteri > Myctophiformes > Myctophidae > Protomyctophum > Protomyctophum bolini. Next base: position 21,165,316 of record NC_137885.1, on the reverse strand, counting down.
TTGTATATATCCTCTCTTCATAATGTAAATAATATCCCAAGCGGCACACTTTACTACTTCTTTCGATGGAAATAAGCGAACTAGCATAACACCCCATAGCCCCATTCAATTCCCATTCAATGCAATGCAAATCATTGAGGGCTTATGGTAGGGAAAATAGCCAATAAGGAGTTTTTGCACAAAAAAACACCTGGACCTCTTTGGTGGGGACATAACAACTACAAAGAAAGGTAAGAAAGATAAGAAAGCATTCTAGCATGGAATTCTCCTTTAAGTAAAAGTAATAATACCGCACTGTAGAAATACTCTTTTACAAGTAAATGTCCGGAATTCAAAATGTACTTGAGTGAAAGTACAAAAGTGTGGCATCAAAATATTTCTGAATCTAGATCATTTCTTGCCGCTCCGCAGATTCCTGGCGTTGGATAATGCTGCGTTGAGACCTTCAGTAGAGCTCTCATATCTCTCATCCCATTCCCGCGTGACACAGTCATAAAACTTTCTTCAAACCTAAGAGAAATTTATTGTACTGCTTGCTGTCTGTCGCTTTACTCTCAGTCACAATTTGCTGTTGTCCAAACTTCCTGTGTCTCACAACAACCCACCCCCGCCCCACCGGACTATCTATTCCTTTCACAGAAAACCTTTCTCACTTCATAAAGTGTCACTATGTGAACGATTCGTCAGGCTTGATGTATCGATATAGGGTGTTTGTTTGTATGTTCGTTTGCGACGATATTATTTACAATACATGACTACTAGATTTACGACACATATAAAAAAAGTGAGTTCCCTTATGAGTAAAGTTCTTATTTGGCTCTTTGGTCTAAACAAAAAGAGGATGCTGTAAATTCGGAATCACATTTTATCTCAGACTTTATCGGCAAGAATGAACAACATCAGAGTGGAGACTAAGATGTATGTGAAATGCATGTTTTGTCATTTCAGGATTCATTGAGGGAATCATGAGGACCTTTGACCCCAGAAGTGGATGCTTGTTACAAGCAATGACTAGGCTGGAGACGACCTACAGGCGCCCCCCCGTGCCCCGCTGGCTAGAAGTCATTTCCCAGGACCTTAAAGCATGTAACGTGACTTTGGCACAAGCCCAACACCTTGCCCACGACAGACCCAGATGGAGAGACCTGGTGGCTTTGGTTGGCTGTACGCGCCCTGAAGAAGACTAAGTAAGTAATTGCCAGGAAAACACAGTACAGTATCTGTGTTCTCTGGGTCCTGCAACCTTTTCGACCTGAAGTGCTGTGTCTTTATTTTCTTGATAGTCGGCGTGCCATATCGACGTTTAATTATGACACCACATCCATTCCAAACTATATATTTCCATCCGATTTTGATTGTTCATACACACATAGCAACCTTTATTTTTTCTCTTCTTCTTTAGAAACATTTTCTTTCAGCATGTATGATTTTTAGACCAGTTGGCAATGAGCTCTGGTTTTGGTGACAATTTTAAGAAGCTCTGGTTTTGATAAGGAGCTCTGGTTTTGGTAAGGAGCTCTGGTTTTGATAAGAAGCTCTGGTTTTGGTAAGGAGCTCTGGTTTTGATAAGAAGCTCTGGTTTTCATAAGTAGCTCTGGTTTTGGTAAGGAGCTCTGGTTTTGATAAGGAGCTATGGTTTTGATAAAGGAGCTCTGGTTTTGATAAGGAGCTTGGTTTTGATAAGGAGCTATGGTTTTGATAAAGGAGCTCTGGTTTTGATAAGGAGCTCTGGTTTTGATAAGGAACTCTGGTTTTGATAAGGAGCTTGGTTTTGGTAAGGAGCTCTGGTTTTGGTGACCAAAGACCTTTGGGTACTCTGAGAGGGGTGTGGCATATCTGTGAGAGACAGGAGAAATCCCCCAAAATTGAGGCTAGCTAGAGGAAAGACGGTAAATGTAATGCTTCTTCTTCTTCTTATAATTATTTTCTTAAAAGGATGGGAACCCCTTTTGGGGTAGTTGCAATGTACAGTATATAGCAACCTACATGTTTGTCATTTTTGAATAAATAATTTGAAGGTTTCCAGAAAACTTACTGTAGGTCAGGATTTAGAAGGCTTTTTTATCGTCTTTAGTATTAAATGCCTTAAATTTCAAGAGCTGAAATGGAAATAAAGTTGACTTTACGTGGGAGTGGATTTGCCTGATCTGACCAACATTATAAAATGAATGTTAAATATTTAAAAACATAATAAGACAATTGTATGTGTATGTGATTCGTCCTGTGGTAGGCAAGATCACAGACAGACAGATGGACAGACAGACAGACACACAGACAGGCAGGCAGCTGACTGACTGACTGACGACTGACTGACTGACTGACTGACTGACTGACTGACTGACTGACTGACTGACTGACTGACTGAGCGAGCGAGTGTATAAAGGTGTCTCTACGTCTCATGGTCCTATCCTAGTCACACGATTCCACAGGATAACCAGTCTGTATTATTATTGTGTAACTGCAGTGCATTCCTGTGCGTGTGTGCGTGTGTGTGTGTAGCAACACAATGTAAGGCGAGTGGATGTGAACGGGGACACAGGATCCAGCTGAAAGTGACACAGACACACACACACACACACACACACACACACACACACACACACACACACACACACACATGCACACAGAGTCCCTTTTGAACCCTCCGCTGAATAATGGATCCCTCTGCAGTTAGCGGGACAGAGCCAGGTGATATACAGTGTCCCGGATGCATCCCTCAATGGGACAGAGCACTGAGGCGACACACACACACACACACACACACACACACACACACACACACACACACACACACACACACACACACACACACTCTCTCTCTCTCTCAATGGGACAGAGCACTGAGGCGATACCGTAGCCTGAATGATGTATTCCTGAATGGGACACAGGGGGAGCGAGGCGATACCCTGTCCTGTAGAACTATACTATCTGACACGGCTATCATGACCGTTCATTCATTAAGACTGGATTATCTGGCTCTCTCTCCCTCAGTCCCATTCATTCTCTCTCTCACCCTCTCTCTCTCTCTCTCTCTCTCTCTCTCTCTCTCTCTCTCTGTGTGTGTGCGTGTCCCTGTCTTCATTGTGTCTCTGACCCCGTTGTTCCAGCCTTATAATGATTCGGTCCTTGTAGCAACTCTGCAGTCCTTGTTCAAACTGACGTGCCAGTCTGTCTGGCTCATCCATCTCTGTCTCGACTTTTTTCTGCGCGTGACATCATCATCGTGCCCGGAAGTTATGCGGGAACTCCTATACTGAGACAGCCCATTCATCCAAACAGAAAAGTCATTGGATTGCATTAGACGACGTTAAACAACGTTAAACTCACTTTGCTACTCGATTTGCCACTCATGCATGCACACACGCTATAGTGTACCTGTATATGTTCTGAGCTTTCCCTCCTCCTTGTTCGCGGCTCGCTTGGGTTTACATAACGGTTACGTGTCGTGAACGTTTTTCATCACAATTTGATGTGGTGGCGGGTGTGAACTCCCCCCACCTTCCCCACACCCTCACCCAACCCCCGGTGGCTAGAGGCTACGGGGCATTGCGTGCGCCGGCTGTCTAAATGAGTTGGGCCTATAGCAGAACAGGGGGGCAGCCAGCGGAATGTGTGCGTCATAATCGCACACATTCGGGGGAAGCTGACATTGTTAATGTAGCATTTCCAACCCTCTCTCTGACTCTGACAGCACCAAAATGCCCAGGAAAGCGCACGGCACACCCTGCTGGGAAGTGTGGTCCTTCTTATGAACAGCAAAACAAGGCAGATGGGGTCAGTCGTGGCTGGCCGGCCAGACCCTTTCCTCGATTTGTATGGGCCAGTGGTGTAAATGAAGTACAATTCTGAGCCGACATTTGCTTTTACGTGAGTATTTCCAATTTCCAATACTTTTACTTCTACTACACTACATCTCAGAGGCAAATATTGTACTATTACTCCACTACATTTATTTGAAAACTTTAGTTAGACTACTTATCGCAAAACATACATTAGCCCTATATACATCAGCCCTATATACATTTCAGCTATTTGAAAATAGCCGATCCACAAGCTCACAATGTGTCGCGATGTGACGCATTGTGACACCCTCAACTCCAGACCTGTTTCCTGGAACGTTCAGAGAGGGACTTAACAGTACCTTAGATTCCAAGGGCCAGATTTGGACAGAGAGCTCATGACCTGTTGATGGAAATGTATCATTCAATTATTTGGACCTGTCTGTGAAAAGTATCATTCTCTCTTCCAGTCCAGTCTCTCTCTCTCTCTCTCTCTCTCTCTCTCTCTCTCTCTCTCTCTCTCTCTCGCTCACTCTGTCCTTCTGTTTTTGTGTTGAAGTCTTTCCTCTCATTCCCACATGGCCTCATGTAGCTGTCATCATTACTGTGGTCAGGCCTCTCTCTCTCCCTAAAACTCCCTCTCTTTCTTTCTTTCTTTCTTTCTTCCTTTCTCTCTTTCTCTCTTTCTCTCTTTCTTTCTCAATCGCAGATATAGCCACATGTCGCTGTCGTTACTGTGGTTTGCCTCTTGCGACATCTTAATTAACTGACTCCTGACTTGAGTACACATGTGGGATTGCGCAGGAGTGCGTGCGTGCGTGCGTGCGTGCGTGCGTGAGAGAGAGAGAGAGAGAGAGAGATTGCAAGGAATGGAGGGTGGGAAGAAACGTTTTTCCTTCTCCTCCTCCGTTGGCTGTGCCTTCAGACGGAAAGCTCTTTCTACAGCGGTCCAACCTCAACCCTGCATGCTCTCCTCTCCTCCTCTATACCTCTGCTCTCTTTACCTGAACCCTGCTCTCCTCTCCTGTTCTACTCCTCTGCTCTGTGTCAGCCTCCGTCTCCACTCCCCTTTCTATCTTCTTTCTGTCATCCCCCCTATCTTATTACACCCTCTCTCTCTCTCTCTCTCTCTCTCTCTCTCTCTCTCTCTCGTTTCCCTGCCTCTATCTGATTCAACTGTACACAATAGACTTCCTCTCCAAGCGCCTCTGCTCCGAAGGAAACCAGGGGGGTCAGAGTGCGGAGGAGGGGTGTGTGTGTGTGTGGGGAAGGGGGGGGGATTCGGTTTCCACAACAATGGAAATTCAATCAGGAAATGGAGAGGGGGCGGTGGTGGCCGCGACCTCGACGGGCCCGTCGTGCGGCGGTGGGACAGAGCAGACGGACCGGGGAGAGCTCCGAGAGGACCTGCCGCACACAGCGCACACCGTGGAGAGAGAGGACCTGAGCGCAGCGCGCACCGTCGAGAGGTTCGACATCCCCCTGGATAGCCTGAGGAGGGTGTTTGAGAACCCCGGAGCCGGGGCGAGCACGGTGAGTGAGACACCCATGGATTAAAGTTCTCAGTCGCCACGACTGATTTCACTCATTTGGATTCTGTACAAGCCACAAGCGTGTCTTCTGTGAAAGCAGGCTCCGCACTGGAAATAGCCGGTCTACAAGCTCACACCTGAACTTGTAGATTGGCTATTTTTGGTCATTAGTTATTTGCAGTGATCAAACTAGCAATAGAATACAAGTTGTAGTAGCATCTTCCAGAAACGTGAATGGTCTCAGAAAGGTCATGAGTTCTTCAGCTGGTCAGCCTAAAACATCAGTTTTGCCATTAGACTGTGGCTCTCAAACTATTTCAGGCCAAGGAAAGGACCCCTCCAAATTGATAATTGGGCTGCGGCATCTGAAAATGTGTTGTGCCATTCTGACCCCCAGAAGAGAACATTTGTGTCGTGCAAAACTATTCAAAATCTTCCAATACTTTTTCAAGCTTCATGACCAGCTTTGTGTGTTTGTGTGATTTGATTGGCTGAGCACAAGGACATATTGAGGATAGAAAGTGAGGGCAGAAAATTGAAGACGCAAATTGTGATGGCCTGGAATGATAAGATGCATGATGATAAGAGCGCCCCTCATTTCACACGGGTGCTTGCTCGCTACAAGCTTGTATATCTACACATTTTTTTTGAGGGGCGCTATATATATAGCTTTTGTCCCCACAAAACATTAAATGCCGTTGACAATGAAGGGAGAATCTACGTCATCTTGTCCCCTCACGTCTCATATTTGCCATCGACAATGAAAGGAGAAATTAGGTCAAATGTCCGCCAAATATGACGTAAATGTGTGGCAACAGGCTTTCTGATTGGCCAGTATGAGATGATGCAAGATGATGTGCGATGATAAGAGCGTCCCTCACTTCACACAGGTGTGATTTATCTTTAAATAGACAACATGAAATATGGATGTGCTTATTGATATTATGAACACATTTTCACTACGGGATGCCTGGGAAGGAACCACTGCTGTAGACTGTAACCAGTCCATACAAGAACATTTTGATGGTGAGGTTTTGGTTGGTTGGTGGTTTTGGGAGGTTTTGGTTGGTTGGCAGCTGCTCAGGAGATGGTGCATGCTGGGAGTCGTAAGGTTCCCGGATCCAATTGACCATATGCAGACCGCGGCCATCTTGCCATTGGAGTTTGCAAGCAAATACTCGTTTTCAGTAAAGCAACCTCCTGCTGCCTCCTGCGTTATGTTCAAGGAAGGCGTTGAACTAGACCCCTGCAAAGGCCCAAAATATGGACCCTGGCTGGGCCCTTGTCCGTCGAGTTCAACCCAGACCCGGCCCAGCCCGTTATGGTACCTCAGTTTTACCTTTTCTAGCATGTTGCTGCGCAACAGCTGTAGTGCTGTCTGGACGTGTCTGTCACTTGTCGACTTACATTATCTGCACTGTACAAAACCAACTGGCTCGTTTGGTAGGTTCTTGGTAATTGTTGTGGCTGCTTGTACTCTCCGAACTCCGAACGGAAACTTTTCATTCACCCATATGCTGAAAACTGTGCATTTTAAGATGAATATGGACAGCAAACTGTAATGAAGCATATTATAGCCTACATAGCCTGAAGCATCGCAAGTTTTAGGCCTATAAAAGTTAAAAAGCATCCTTGGCGGGGATAGATTCTCTATGGACATTGGGACTGTCAGTCTGTGTGTGTGTGTATGGTCACGTGACTATGGAGCAGCGCTGCGCAGCTGCAGAAGAAAGTCCAGTCTGTGTGAAATTCACTGCACAGAATGTAACGGCACGTGAGCCCAGCCCTGTACCTGACCGTTGGTCAGGTACAGTCCGGCCCACTTAGAGAGGTCGGGATGGCAGAGAGAAAAGAGATAACAGTATTTAAGTACAGTCCATTTACCTGCATGACCACTCGGTGTCTTCTTAAGTACGCTTGTAGTGTGTAAAGGGTGCATTTATATAGCACCTTATCCAAGGCGCTTTTACACGCATTCATACACCGATTCCGAAGGAAACCATGCAAGACACCAACCAGCACATCTGTATTCTGTACTGTACTGTACTGTACGGTAAGGCACAGCACAGTACAGTATGGAACGGTACAGTATTGTACAGTACCGTATAGTACAGTATGGCACAGTTCAGTATGATACAGTGCGGTACATTATGGTACCGAACCATACAGTACGGTACAGTACAGTACAGTACAGTACAGAAGATGAGAGAGCAGAACTAGAGGAGAAGAGAGCAGTACAGAGGAGTACAGTGGAGTATTTTTGGACAGCGACGAGCTCACAATGCATCGCATCGTCGCTGTGCACTGTTGTGCACTGGCGGCAGTTTTCTCCAACAATACAGGTGTGCCTTGAGAGATTTTTTACTTGCCCGTTTGTGTGACCTGGGCACAGCAGTGAATAAGCATAAGAACCACGTCACACTTTTACAAGTAAAAAGGTGGGTGAAATTAGTTTTGGTGCGTAGTTCCCATCGTGTTATTTTTCCCAAGAAATACAAGAAAGGGAAGAAGAGAGAAGGGGTGGGTAAGGAGATCAAGGCAGGGCAAATTTGAGTGCTTTTCCCACAAGTAAAGGATTTCAGATTAGATAATCTAGAAGCTTTGTTTCACAAACGGCGCAGCTGTTGGGTTTCTCTTATCTTATTTACAGGCCGTACAGCCGTACAACCAAAGGGCCTCTTTTTCCACAAATAAATATATATATAGTATATTAGTAAGCCACTGTCACTGATGATGTAATCCTCCGTTTTTCAGCAGCGCCGCTCTATACGGTTACACACAACACACTAGTTGCTCGAGTGGCAGAAATCTGATTCAGTGCTGCTGGGCACTGAATCACACACAGGACACACACACACACACACACACAGTGCTGGGCATGTAGGAGATTTTTCCATGGTTCTGTTGACTCTGGTGAAAAGCCTCCCTTCACGTGTCTCTTTCTCATATTTTGCTTTGTTTTGACTGAAGACTGACTCACCCCTTCTGGTTTTCCATCACGTTGGAGTTGGCTTGTTATGCCAGATGGAAAATGTTTAAACCTGTTGAATGCTGTGGTGCAAAGTAACTAAGTACTGTACTTAAGTAGAATTTTGAGGTATTGTAGCCATTGTTCCCATTTCCAGTACTTTTACTTCTACTCCACTACATTAGTACATTTCAGAGGCAATTGTAATTGAGTTACTAGTTACTTTGATTATTATAACATACATTAACCACTTCAGCCCTATACATTTCAGCCTTTTGAAAATATCAGACCTACATGCTCACAATCTGTTGTAGATCTGCTATTTTCAAAATATTTGTGTACATTGGAAAACTTGAAATGAGACATTATGCACATTCTACTTTTGGTACTTTTAACATTTTAATACCATTCTTTTTTAACTCAAGTACATTTTGAATTCCGGACTTTCACTTGTAACGGAATAGTTCTACATTAAAGTATTGATAGTTTTACTTAAGTAAAATAAAAAGCGAGTACTTCTTTCCACCACTGGTTGAATGTAAACTGGGTCATGTCGAGACCGCCTCCCCTTTTTTTCACCAGAACCGTCTCTGATTGAGGAAGGTGGGGGATGAAGGGCCCAGCTGGTCTGCCTCTGCTCGTTTCGGTTTTAATACCTTCGTGACATCACCCTAAATATTTACTGCGATGACCTCATGCTTCTTCTGGTGTAAATCTCACCGTTCGCATTTAAACATTTGTGTGTGTGAGAGTGTTGAGGGACAGGAGGCAGGAAACAGCCTCCTGGAGGGGAATGGAACTGTTTGGAATAACGTGTTCCTTCCACTTCCAAACTCCACCCCTGTCAGGTGATAAGAAGCAGCTTGTTGGACTCCTCATGTAGTGAAGGAATGCATGAGCTCAGTCCGTTGCTCTCCCCAGGTTGGCAGAGGGAGTGTAGAGCCCAGGATTACATTAGATAATTGACACTGGTTGAAAAGAATGCGTTGGGCAAAAAAATATTAGGCTAGCATAGATCTCAATGGAGCTGATACGGCTAGACAGAAGAGATGCATTATGGGATGTGTAGGCCCAGTGTTTACTGAAGCCAGCTGGTGGCACACACACACACACACACACACACACACACACACACACATGCACGCAAGTACAGCACGCGCGCGCGCACACACACACACACACACACACACACACACACACACACACAGGCACACACACACACACACACACACACACACACACACACACACTGGCCTGCGACTTTTCAGTGCCATGCAGATGCACGGGGACACATGACACCCTGTTATTCAAGACCTATTTTGGGGCACTTTATGGTTAAGCCGGATTGTAAAAATAACCCTAGCCTTGTAATTGGCATGTCGGCTGTGGGCTGCAGGGAGCAAGCGAGTGCATGGTCTGCATGCAAAGCCTATGGCGCTCGCTCACACCACCAGGCCCATATGGGGAGAGGGAGAGAGAGAGAGAGAGAGAGGAGAAACGGAGAGAGAGAGAGAGAGAGAGAGAGAGGAGAAACGGAGAGAGAGTGATTTTTTTAGAGTGCCAACGTGCCAGATAGAGAGTCTGGTCCTTCGAGGTCTTTGGAAACGGCTTCAGGGCCAAACGCACCGCCTCTGTCCTCTTCTGTTATCTGTGCTAACACACCCACTGTGTTCTCCACAGCCTTGAGAGAGAACAAGGCTAATTTGTTCCAATTATCACCGTCAGACATGTATATTTAGTCTAGCCTGCCTGTGGCCTATCAGAGCCATAACATAACAGTCTAACTGGCCCCAAGAGAAACGGAGCTTGGCTCCAGATCCCCAGTATACAGCTACTGCTGTTTTCCACATTCTGCAGTGTCAAATTGTTATTAAAAAGATTCGCTGACCATGAGACAAAGCACGGGGTTTTAGGTATATGTGTGTAGGCCTCTCCAGCCCGAGTCAGCATAAACGGTAGCAGCAGTAGACAAAAAAAAAGTTATACTGTATGCTTATACAGTTACAGTATACAGTTATACAGTCATTCTATTGTGTATTTATCTCTTCTAGCATTACATCTATTTATTTGTTTATACAGTCTGCTGGCGGGGTAGCCAAACATATAAATGTTGACCGTGATCATTTTAGGTTAAAGCATTCCTAACAGAAAACCTTGAGTTCAGATTTTGCACACCGACAATCTAAACATGAAACGCCGATTGAATCCACCCTGTCTCTCCGTGCCCACAACGATAATATTCTCATGTTGGAACTGATGGCAGGCTATCCTTAGAGGACTCTAATCGTTCAGGCAGAGAAAAGACTGCCTAAAAGAGTCATTTACCGTGGCCCCCTCTACATTGTCAGTTTTAGCACAAGCCAGGCAATCAACTTTTGTAATCAATCTCCGTTTGAACTCTCAGGTTGAACTTTTCGGCCTCCTGAATTCAGAGTGCTTTTTTCTTTCTTCTCCCCGTTTGGGATGAATCACAAAACGGAAATCGGCTATTCCAAGCTAGTGAAAATCTACAAAAATAGCCAATCTCCACGCTCGCAACGCGTCGCTTCGTGCCACGTTGTGAGCTTGTAGATTGGCTATTTTCACTACTTCTGAAATATCTAATTCATATCATTTCTTAGATTTTTCTTTCATTGCTGAAATAATCTTTTGATTTTGTTTGATTAAAGGTAGAGTAAGTGATTTCACTCAAAAAACCGTAGGTTTCATTTTTGGCTGTGGGACCTAAGCCTTCGTCCTATCAGGATAGAGAGTCAAAAACGAAACCTAAGGTTTTTTGACCCCCAGGGGTTAACTGGAGACAGGGAGGAACTCCTTATATGGTCAGCACACTCTATAGTAGAGAGGATTATCACAACAAAACAAAAAAATAAGTGATATTTGAATTAAGTGAAATCACTTACTCTACCTTTAATGAAAAGTTTTGCTTTTTGGGGGAATGTTTTTTTTTAAAAATGTTTTGAAATCCCTTTTTCCAATTTAACAAATTATAAATTAATAATGAATTTATTAGTGAATTAAAAATGCGAAAACGCACCCAGGGGGGGAGAAATATCTCACAACGGGTAAGGGATAGTAATAATAACAAAAATAATTAAAAACTAAATGTAGGAAACCAAGGCCGGGGGCCCATAACAATGTGTCCGCGACGCCCAGTGGTTTAGAGCGCTCGCAGAACAATGTCTTTCTTTTATCTCTTAACTCTTGGGGAGAGTTTAAAACGGAACAACGGTTGTTAATGTTGCACGCGGGCAGCGTTCCCAGACTCGCAGCTTCACAGCTCAATGGCAGTAAACGGCGACCTTGTTGTGTCTAACCATCTGCGAGCTAGGCCCCGCTTAATATTTGATGATGCATCGTATTTTCCTATTTATTTTTTTTACCCCCTCCCGCTCACATTTCATAATTTAAACGACACGGTACTGTCACCGAGCACGAGCGGTCACTCGTAAACGATGAATGATGGATGGATTCCTCCCCGGGTGGTCTGTCCGTCTCTCGGCTATAGACAGTGGTTGTGAACAAGTACTCGGATGTTTTCGAGTGGTGCAGCCACTCCTATAGACCGCTATGTGTGTCCCTCACGGGTCCCTGGCTGTGTCCTATAGACCGCTATGTGTGTCCCTCATGGGTCCCTGGCTGTGTCCTATAGACCGCTATGTGTGTCCCTCATGGGTCCCTGGCTGTGTGTCCCTCATGGGTCCCTGGCTGTGTCCGAGCACGGAAATGGCTTATGTCACCGTTGTGCAGTCTAACACACCACCAAGTGTAACTGTTGTGCAGCCTAACGCACAGAAACAGAGGTCAGGGAGGAGAGCCAGTACAGTACAGTACAGTACAGTACAGTACAGTACAGTACAGTACAGTACAGTGCAGTACAGTACAGTACAGTACATTACAGTACAGTACAGTGCAGCGCAGCGCAGTACAGTACAGTACAGTACAGTACAGTACAGTACAGTACCACTCACTTCAGACGCATCTGATATTTACTTAAGTAAAAGTATAAATAATGCAATGTAGAACTCCGTTGCAAGTAAAAGTCTGGAATTCAAAATGTACTTGGGTAAAAGTATCAAAGTATTGGCAATAAAATGCCTAAAGTTATTAAGTATAGTGCAGATATGTGTGTGTCCCATTTCAAGGTTTCAAATGTATAAAACACCCGTGTGAACTGAGTGGTGCAACTCCCCCCCCCCCCCCCCCTCTCTCTCTCTCTCTCTCATTAGCAGGTAACAGTACAGCACTATCTCTCTCTCTGTTTCTGGCACAACAGCGCCCCTACTGATACTAATAGTCATACTCGTGCTCATTAATGTCACATAGGTGAACAACACGGACATTGCTGTTCCTTGGAGTGGTTGCACCACTCAGACATCTTTCATAAATAGCCAATCTAGAGAAAGGTGGTAGTATACTGTAGTAGTAGTACAGTATAGCTAGTAGCAGTATTGATGCAATGGTTCATCTCTGGAGTGCAACGACCACGGTTTTACGCTCGGTGCAGAAGAATGGCCAGCAGACAGAACGGATCCTCTCGGGAGACAAGCTTCAGCTTGTGTTTACAAGATCACTTCTGAGTTTCTGACCGGCCGCCGGTCACAGGCAGCTGTGAACTCACAGTGCAGGCTTGTTTATACACACATGTGCAGGTGTGCATACACACACACCCACACACACACACACACACACACACACACACACACACACACAGGGAAATTAGTATGTGGGATTGTACATACTACATACAGTACACACGCCTATAGCTGCAAGTACTTCACTGAAAGTACATTTCCGTTCGTAGTTCCTCCAAAGTTCAGTTACATAGAACTTGGTATGTTATTATTTATCTTGTACATCTTGGGTTTAGGGCTTTTCAACCTTTTTCACATCAAGGTCCATTATTTATTCGTCATTTGAACCACTGGTTGAAAACCACTGTTGTACATTATCAGCCTCTCCACTAGTAGATTATGTAATAGCTCTGGTCCGCCAGTGGGTGGCAGTGTGGTATCTGTGCCATGTTAAACATAATGATAATGGGTTATAATATGGGTTGATGTGAGATCTTGGCGGTGTAAATCAGTGGTTTTCAACCCTTTTCATATCAAGGTCCATTATTTATTCTGCATTTGAGCCACGGACCACCATTTGATGACATTTAGCCTCTCAGAACCAAAACTAAAAAATATTTTGTTGTGGTGGATGAGAAGATTTTGTCCACAATTCCATGCTGTATTGATGTTGTATCATTAGGAGAGATAACAGGCAAACGATCAAAATAACAATTTTCTACATTCTCTAATTGTGTAGACTTCTTGTGAATGAACTAAGTAATGCAAATATTTAACAATGATTTAACTCTTGAGAGCGTACACTCAATTTACACTCAATAGTTAAAGATCTATAAGGGTCCATTTGGTTACCAACTCTCCATCATTTAGCTGGGGACCACCTGGAACCCCCTCAAGGACCAAGGAAAATGCCATTTTACCTTATTTGGGCAAAATTACCATTTCAGTCATTTTCATAGCAGCAAGTATCATAATGTTATGACTTTCATTCCCTGAATTTCCCTCCGGGGGAACAATAAAAATGTTCATCTCATCTCATATTTGTGTGCTAAGCTGCCATACGTAACCAGGATTTTAATATGCAGCACATTTTGCATTAAGATTTTACAAAGGATCCCATTAATTTGTATGTGGCATTTTTAAAGATGCCGTGATTCATTTCCACACTTAAACATGATCATCAGGTATTACTACATAAGGAGGAAGATTCTTTCATTCTTTTAATTTTAAATGTTTTCCAAAAAGTGTACAGTATTTGTTAAAATGTCGTTTTAATGTGGACACGCCCACCAGTTCATTAAGTAGGCCTACCGGTATGCCTGGCTTGCCTGATGGGTGGTGATCCACCTGCACTGAAGCCGCACAGCTGTTGTATGATACTGGTGCAGGGGTTAGGGGAGGGGATGGCATTGTGATGTCACTATATCACAATTGTTTCATTGGCAAGTTTGACTGTACTAGTTTGACTGCACTACTGTACTTAAGTACAGTACTTTCCGCCACTGTATAGCACACGCCACAGGGAGTGCTGTGTCCGGTGTCGAGTCGGACGGTCAGAGCCATGGTTGTCCAGAACCGCCACAAAAGGCCTCTGCAACTCTCCAACTTGCATCGTTCCAAGTAGGCCAGTAGTGCCCAACGGGAAAAAAACACTAGTCACTCAGACTGAGCTAAAAGCGAGCAAGAAAAAGCTTTAGGTTTGATCTAAATGTTTTGGGGGGGGGGCAGCAGCTGAGCCCTCTAGTGTCTTCCAGAACTAAGTAAAGGTTTGCTAAACACATCTGGTCGGAATGACCTACAGCTGAGCGGAGGACGCTGTTGTTTTTAGTGTCTGATATCACTGCACCGTGTGTGTGTGTGTGTGTGTGTGTGTGTGTGTGTGTGTCATCAGTGCACCGCGTGGACTGTGAGCACTCTCTAAATATACAGATGACCCAAAGCCTGAATGACTAATGGGGAACGCTGCTCCACACGACGTCATGCGCCCCTTTCATACTGACAGGTCTCCATGGTCAGGGACAGGTTTCACACACACGCGCGGAAAGAGAGATGATGCATATGTGTGTTTTTGTGTTTGTGACGTGTGTTGTGTTGTGTGGGGGTGAGGGAGAGAAAGGGGGAGAGTTTGTGTGTGTGTCGTTTTGCGCGCGCGTGTGTGTGTGTGCATGCGCACTTATGTGTCAGAGGGAATGAGTTTGCTTGTGATTTAATACTTGAGGCTGTATTTGAGTGTTACCGTTTTTGTGTGTGTGTGTGTGTGTGTGTGTGTGTGTGTGCATGAGTTTGTACGTCGGAGAGGTAAAGGCAGAAAGCAGTAACCCATCAAGACACAGACAGAGAGACAGTGATAGTTTTCTGACAGCATACAGGAGCAGATATCATTGTAGTGGGGTGGGGGGGGGGGGGGGGGGGTGCTCTCAGCATGGGAACTCGTTTTATTCTCATAGTCACAGAAGCTGTGGTGGAAAAAGTACTCAAATGTTTTACTCAAGTCAAAGTATCAATACTGCAATGTAGAAGTACTCTGTTACAAGTAAATGTACTTGAGTAAAAGTACAAAAGTATTGGCATAACAATGTTGTACTTAATGTACCAAAAGTAGAGTGCCCCATTTCAGATGTTGAAAGATCTTGTAGATCTGCTATTTTTTAAATGTACCAAAGATGGGGCTGGATTGCTACAATTGTTACTGGATGTTTTGTAATAATAATCTAAATCTACACATTAACTAGAAACTATAAAGTTTTAGTTAATCGTAGTGGAGTAGAAGTACAATAGTTGCCTCTCAGATGTAGCGGAGCAGAAGTAAAAGTACTGGGAATTGTAAATACTCAAGTAAAGTACAAATGCCTCAAAAATGTAGTGCAGTACCTACCACTGCTCAGCAGTCACAGACTTGTCGCCGTCTCATGACGCTCTTCGTGCGTCTCGATCGACGCTGTGTACACATCTGTCATTTCCCTGCACGCCACTACGCTCCCGCAAGGATCCTCGGGTTCAGAGATTTCACTCGGGGGGTCGGCGGCATTTTTGACATGATCAAGTGCCACGTTTTAATTTTCTTGATAGTCAGCGTGCCAATATCAACATTAGGTTTAATTGTGACACTGCATAATTATGTCCAACTGACATTGATTGCCCCATGGGCTATACATAATTAACAACCTTTATTTTTCTCTTATCTTTAGTTCCTTCTCATCAAAATGTAATGATCATTAGACTCAGACTCCCTCCCCAGTCAGAGTTAGGACAGTGAATTAATGTAGAATTATGCACATGATGTCATTTGTGTATACTGTATAGGTGTGAGGGGACTCTCTCTCTCTCACACATGCCAGTGATCACCCTCCCCTGTGCCAATGATGCCATCCGTGCCTACGGTTGCCTTGTAACCCCTGGATTACATAATGCTCCGCGCTCAGGCGGCGTCGAGAGGAGCCCGCCGTCAGGTTAATTGAAACGTTGCATTTTGGTTATTTAAAGTTAAGCCTCTCAGTTCCACCGGTTTTATCTGCTGCTTAATGATGCACACGCCGGTCGATGCCGGATTGGAAACCTTGTATGTCCAAACCGGTTTAGTTTTCAGGAAATGGAGAAAATAATATAGGTCGCATTCACTACTACTTCGGTAGACTCCATACGAATGGGCGGAGAAGTTGCATCATTCTTGGATATTTCATTTGCTGTGTTTTGCCGCAGCAGGGAACATTATCAATGTGTTCAATTCATAAACTACACAGTGAAATATATGGTATTAAAAATATATACTTTTAGTAATAGTTAAGGGACGTAAAGTGAGGGTCACGTGGATGCAGTGTGTCATCGGGGACTAGACGTGTGTGTGTGTGCGTGCGTGCGTGCGTGCGTGCACACCACTTCTTTTGGGCACATGGCCGAGGCACAGTGGAGACCAGAGCGCAAAATGATCTGAAGTTTACAATCTGTACTGTATAGATCATGCTGAGCTAAACATGTGTTTATTTATTTTATATTTAAACAAGATTTCTCCACTCGGATCCCTACACACAGTGACAGCCCTCCATGTTTACGCACACTTGCACAGACAGAATATTCTGTACACTGCAGTGTTTTATGTGTTTGATTAATGTGCTCATCTGACCATATTTTGATGAGGGCTTTGGTCTCCTTATTTGACCACATCTATCCACGGTAACGGGACAAAATATGCCATCCGTCTCCAACTGTACTGCTCATTCATCCGCCACTATTCTGGCACCTGATCACGTGTGTTTGTACGCGTCTTCTTCGTTCAAAACGTAATTTAATAAAGAATAAAAGTGTGAAACTGTAAATACAGAAAAAAGAAGCATGTCAAAAACTTATCTGACAAACATGAAATGCAATGTACTATGACAGCAATGCAAAATACGAACATAGATTTATCTAGCATCAATAAACTGCAAATGTTTTTACTCTAACAAAAGCATGATGAAATAGTACATGAATTGTCTCTCAAAAGCACAATGAAATAAGCATGATGAATTGTCTCTTTACAAAGATAACTATCTTAACATACATACAACACCAACATTCCAAAAGCACAAACTAGTGTGAAAGCTGTGTGTGTTGCACTCAACTATTTGAGTGTCTTCTTTAATGTCCGTTTGTTGTTGGATGCTGCAGAGTATCTCCCAACGACCTTGCCACTGATCCTATCAAACCATGATGTGATGTTGAAGGTCATTATTCGCACGCTCCTGATGATACTTTTCAGTGGTTCAACTTACATTGACAAAACCCACAGATACTCAACAACGTTCAAAATGTTTCAGAGATCTTCGCTTATATGGAGAAGTAGGGCATTCATTAAAATGAAGAAAACACTAAAATAATGGAGATGCAAGGTTTCTTGCCCAATGGCGACGACATATTTATTTAATTCTTCTTTTAATTTTGTGATTGTTTTCTGTAACAGCAGCGTGGCAAATGAGATAGCTCGTTGACTAATTTCGCAGTGCTATAAAAAAACAACAGAGTTAATATTCACGACAACCAACCCTAAACTGAGCATTAAGCTAACCAGCGTGGCTTCAGCCAGATTGATTGACGAGAGTGTCCTCATTGAGCTCTTAAGACGTCGTTAATATTTGCCAGGTGGCGTTTTCAATTTCGTCTCAGTTTCAAAGATTGACATCTTTTAATGGAGCTGGCTTCGTGCGCTGTAACGTGATGATTGACGGCCCACCGTAAAACAATGGGTCGTTGAACGAGTAGAGTACCCACATAGAGATACATATACCTCTGTACTGCTTTCAACATACACCCTTTGTTTCTTCAATTAAAGGTATAGGGTAAGATGTCATTTTGTTAAAAGGTTAAATCACTAGAGGTGTTCAGTGACAGGGGTCTCCCACACTCCCTGTCTCTCCAGCTCTTTAATAAACAGAAAATACATTGTCCGGTACTACTATAGGTGATAACATTTCAGTCAATCAGGAGAAAGTAGCCATTTATCAGCTTAATTTTATTGTATTCCAATGTTGATACAGTAACCACTTCAGCTCTACATTGCGGCCATTTGAAAATTCCAATCTACAAGCTCACAATGCGTTGCATCTGCCATTTTCTAAATATCTTTATACATTTGAAAACTGAATGGCACATTCTGCACAGTGAGTACTTTTGGTAATTTAAGTTTTTGATGCCAATACTTAAGTACAGACAGTTCTGGACAATTATTTATAATGGAGTAGTTCTGCATTGCAGTACTGCTAGAGTGCTTTTTCCACCACTGTTTTTAACACGCCTGGGTATATCTGGACCGTTCTCTCTCTATCTACACCAGTGGTTTTCAACCTTTTCAGGCCGTGACACCTCAAGAATGTTGAGGCATGCACTTGTGGCATTCACTCGGTTCCACAGATCGGCTATAAGTTGTGCCTATTTTTTATATAATTTGGCAATTTGGCCAATCTTTGACCAGTTTTGATTTTGTCCATGCTATGTCTCTTATCCCTAAATTACTTTTTCTTTTTTTTTTTACTATTTTGAAAATACATTTTGAATAGTTCAACTAGCCGATCTACATCGACACATTTTTTCAAAATAGTAAAAAATGGCAAATAACTTTAGGGGTAAGGGGTGGTGCAAGATATAGCCCACAGTACAGCACTCTGTCTGTCTGTCGGTCGGTCGGTCTGTGTCTCTCTTTCTTTCTCTCTCTCTCTCTCTCTCTCTAGTTCAGCGTGGCCTGCACACAGAAACAGAGGAAGTGATGTCTCTCTTTCTTTTCGACGGGGCAGTAAATGCAAATGGGCTCTGTGTGTGTGTGTGTGTGTGTGTGTGTGTGTGTGTGTGTGTGTGTGTGTGTGTGTGTGTGTGTGTGTGTGTGTGAGTTGTGTGTGTGTGTGTGCGCATGTGCGTGTGTGTGTGCATGTGCGTGTGTGTGCTCTGTTAATTGTTAACTAGTGCTTAAACAAACGGAGAGCACATGAACTGATATGAAGCAGTCGGCAGCAGTAAACGGTTTGAGAAGGGAAGGTTCCTCCTGTTCTGCTCAATGTAAAAGATAACATGGAGGCCTCATGTACATCCTCATGTATAGCTCAATGTAAAAGTTAACATGGAGAAAGGTTCCTGTACAGCTCAATGTAAATGCTATAGTTATTTTTTGAGACAGATCGTATAGGAACGTTGAGGCAGGCAGGAAGGTTTGATTGATTGAAATGAGTGGCCAAATCGCAATCGGTCACGCCTCCATGTCTTAATTTAAGTCATAAGACCGTACCTAAGACACGCAAAATAGAGCCCTAGTCCAAATGCATAGCACAAAAATGACATGAAGAATAACAGCGAAATTCAATATCATCACAGGAAAAAACTAAAAATTATGAATATCATCACAGTTTAGAACTAGCAAAATGGGTTGGAAAGAGGTGGGTCATGGGCTCCAGGCCGAGAAGTAGTCAAATGTGTTTTGTTTTGGGAGGTCTGAAGCTTATAGACTTAAGGTACATTGCGGAGAAACAAGACGTGGAAGCATAGTCAAATTAAGGAGGGCTGAATTCGTTTTGAGAGCACTTTTGTTGTTGTGACAAAAGTGGAATATCTGCCCAGGAATGTTGTTCTTTAGGTGTTAGTGTTTGTGCATGAAGTTTGGGGGTTCTCTAAAGATGCTGTATCTTGTCGTATGACTGTTGTGTTGGGTATACATGGAACAATATTAATGTTCCATGTTGAACAGACTGAGAAACCAACGTCCCAATGGGACAATAAAGGCTAATATAATCTTGTGTATGCTAATCTAATGGTGAGGCTCAGGTTGGTGTTGACAAAATCACATAATCTTCACTTTACAATATTATCTCGGGTGTGCCACTTTCAGCTGCTCGTTTCTAAGACAACAAACAATCAGCTTCTTCTCATGGTAATAACGCAATGTGGATAGATTTGAGAACATTTGCTACACCATTATAGTTGTAATTGTGTGTGTGTCTGTCATTCACACACATACACAGTCAGTCAGTCAGTCAGTCATGCGCATGCACACACACACACACACACACACACACACACACACACACACACACACACACACACCACACACACACAGTAGCACTCTTACACAATTATAGACCGCGTCCCAAAAATATCGACCGGTGACAGTGACAGCGGATGATGGCACATCCGATGCCACTTCCTACGATCCTGCGTGTTGCCAGAGACATTTTGAGACATGAAAACGGAGATGGATCCCCAACCAGTTAGGCTTGCCACGTATAAATAGAGCGAGAGAGAGAGATGTGGAGGATTAGGAGATGGAGGGGCCTGATGAATGAGAGTGTAACATGATTTGCATTTAATAAGCACATGGCTGGATGGTGATACAGAGGAGTGAGAGAGTGTGTGTGTGTGTGTGTGTGTGTGTGTGTGTGTGTGTGTGTGTGGTGCGTGTGTGTGTGTGTGTGGTGTGTGTGTGTGTGTGTGCGTGTGTGCGTGCGATCCAAGCACTCAGAGTGAACCGACGGCACAGAATGATTTATTAATGGGAAAAAAAAGCAGCTTCATGTCTCGAGCACTTCCGTTGCTGTATCTGACGCTGTGTGTGTATTCGACGGCATGATGTAACGAAGGGCTGAAGCAGCTGATCCTGCCGGTTGTCTGATGATGCAACATTAATCGCTAGGCGTGCGTTTGTGCATCGATATTGATGCACGACGAGCAGGTTGTCGCGTCCAAACTCCAAAAATGATAGGTATTTGCCTTACTTCACAGTCAATAGTCAGTAACCTGTCACCAGTATACTCGCTGGCACTGCATGGGGTTTTCTGTCTTTTTAGCAGTTTCCTCTCCCCCTCCCCCCCCTCTCTCTCTCTCTCCCACCCCCCCCCTCTCTCTCTCGCTCTCACCCTCCTCTTCATTTTCCCTGAAGTCTAATTTCTGCTTGACAGCTTGAGCCATGGTAAAGAGCTCTTCCCAGTAATCGAGAGATAGAGACTGAGAGAGAGAGAGAGAATATATATCGAGTTGGTGTTTGTATCAGCTACTGTAGAGTACTGCACAGGGCCCGGACGGTTAGCTCAACCAGTTCTAGGCACCTAGGCTACTGAGCCAGCCTGACGGTGTGCCGTTCAATTCCGATGGCCTTGCCGCATGTCGTCTCCCCCCCCCCCCCCCCCGAACTCCCCATTTTCCTGTCAAATTACTTTCAACCTATCAATAAAGGCTGAAAAAGCCACAAAAATATCTTAAAAAAAAGGAGTACTGTACAGTACATCCACACACAACGAGAAATATGCGCGGCCCGGATATTTCTACGAAATTTGTATTCAGAACGAGGTTTGATCTTTTTCCCCTGTATGTGAATATTTAAGCATCAACCTGTGCACTTAACCTGTGCACTGTATAAGTGCACTCTTTTCATTTGACGTATAATCAAATGATCCAGATTGCCGTTACTAGTATTACTATGTGCAGATTCTAATGTTTTGATACTCTATAACAGATCCTGTCCACATGGTCTCTGCATCCGACATACTGTATGTGATTACCTTAGCTCACATCTGCAAGATTGTAACCTGCACGAATGAGGTGTCAACCATGTGGATAATTTAATACAAATTACAGCGCTTGCAGTCACATTTTCCAGGTAATGAACACATACAGCTCTGTTATTCTTTATCGTAACATGGGGAAGTGTTAATTTGTGGCGCTCTCGGTGTATGAATATAAAGACATGTCAACAAACTATTGCCACAGTGCAGTGCAGTAGGGATGGGTGGTTCCGCAGCGGTTGGATCCAACAGGAACATAATGGCGTACTGTAGCTGATGGATATGGCGTAGTTTAACTTATATACTGTAACTGAGAGATGTGTTCAGTTGGCTCTGTGCCTGTTTTTTCTGTTTTCATTTGGCTTCAGTAATTGACCTGAATTAACCATTTTGGGCGGGAACCCCTTTTGGTGTTTTAAACATTAGTTATAATTTAGCTATTGAAAAATAGCACATCTACAAGCTCATAGCGTGTAGGTCTGCTATTCTGCTATTTTTGAAAAATTGTGAAAATATTTATTTTCAGAAAACTGGAGGATTTAGAAGATTTTTTAAAATGTTGAGGTCAGGCCTGACTGAATTAAAGACCAGTGGATGCTAATGTAATATTTAACAGTACCATAGGGGCATATTTACACTGACTGTCAGGATGCTTTTGGAAGGCAAGAGGTAGCGGTACCCTCTTCTCTAAATCCTCTGAGGAAAGCTATTTCTTCAGTTCAGATTTCTCAGTTCAGTTATACAG
>NC_137885.1:21132704-21140204 GCF_963924005.1 Protomyctophum bolini | reverse complement strand
TCGCCTCACAGCTAGAAGGTCCTGCAGGGTTAAATTCCCGCCGTGGGCGCTGGGGGTGTGTTCTCTCCTCTGTGTCGTCAGTGCCCATACCCTATAGGTGGGGTGCATATAAAATGTGATGCTCTTTATTCGACCTGTCCTTCACTTGGTACTTTGCTGCTATATTCAATCCAGTTACATCACTCTCTCATGGGTTCTCTCTCTCTCTCTCTCTCTCTCTCTCTCATATAATGAATAGAGTCGATGGGCGATGGAGTGAGCGTTTGTGAGTTTTCATGTTTCTGTTGAATATACGGAGAAAATAAAAGACACAGCAGTTGAAAGGAGGTCATGTCAACATGTTCTGTCCAAGCACACAGAGAGAGCGGCAGAGGAACTTTTAAACGAGGCAAAGTGTTGTCTAGTGCCAACCGTGTGTGACATTGAAATTCGCGGCCAAACGGATAAAATAAACAGTGGGAACAGTGTGTGCCAACCTGTGACGTCAATCGTCTATGATGCATGTATAACTCCGTTTGGGCAATATTTGGTTTCAACCTGATTTGAACCCAATTTACTTTACATTTTTATAATGTTAAAGAAACTAAAATAAATGTGTGGAGGTAGCGCTACAGTTGGATAAAGATCCTTTCAAACAGGCAGTGATTTAACTTGCCTATAGTTGATTTTCAATGAGACCTATATGTTTTTTTTGGGACGTGGGCGCGGCCCTGTGAAATTGATGCGCGCATGCTCGTTTCGCACACACGCCCACGACTCATCAGACCTGGATTATGTGTAGCTTTGTTTTTCCCGCTTTCGTTCTCGCGCCCCTCTTCAGCAGACCTGTCGTTGATCCAGGCGACAACGTCTGCGTTCATCGCTGCCCATTTAAGAGGACCTATAGCTTTGCGTGTGCGTGCGCGCGGGTGTGATTGCGTACGCCAGTGTGGATGTGCTCGCTGCTTGCCAATTTAAAAATGAAATTCTCTCCAACTACTGCCAAGTTATGCATGAGTGCTTCACATTGTTCCCCTGGCAGTGTGGCCTCCTTCAATTACACATCCAGCACTGGTCCTCTCTCTGCAGAGAGAGAGAGAAATACAGGAAGATAGAGAAACAGAGAGAGAGAGAGGAATAAAGGTTTAGAGGCTGACAAAGATAAAGAGGGGAAGTAGCGAGGAGAGGACAGCGAGGACAGAAAGAAAAGTGGTCCAATTGGCCAGTTGATGGTCGGGCAGTTAAGACCTCAAGGCCTGAAGAAGTATAACAAAAAAACAATAAAATGAGATCCGTTCTCTTTTTTTGTAAGAAGAACCCGGTAGAACATGGAATGATGCAAGAGAGTGGAGTAAGGGAGAAACAGAGGGTCTCTCCTCGATCTGCACGACTGAAGCATTTATAGCCGTATTTATAAACCGACGCGCAGGGATGTTGTCAGTGTTGGGTAAGGCTCGTTTGCAAGCATGGCAGCATCATGTGATGTCAGCACGGCTATAGCCCTCGCCAAAATGCCAAGCGGCTGACAATGTGCAATTAGCATAAAACGTACAAGGTATTTCACACGCGTCAAGGAGATCGGTGACACACTCCTGTAATAGGGCCCAACCTGTGTGCGGTGCCACAGTGCAGTAGGGATGGTTGGATCAGTGCAGTGCAGTAGGGATGGTTGGATCAGTGCAGTGCAGTAGGGATGGTTGGATCAGTGCAGTGCAGTAGGGATGGTTGGATCAGTGCAGTGCAGTAGGGATGGTTGGATCAGTGCAGTGCAGTAGGGATGGTTGGATCAGTGCAGTGCAGTAGGGATGGTTGGATCAGTGCAGTGCAGTAGGGATGGTTGGATCAGTGCAGTGCAGTAGGGATGGTTGGATCAGTGCAGTGCAGTAGGGATGGTTGGATCAGTGCAGTGCAGTAGGGATGGTTGGATCCAACAGGAACACGTGCCACAGTGCAGTGCAGTAGGGATGGTTGGATCCTACACAGTGCAGTGCAGTAGGGATGGTTGGATCCTACAGGAACATATGGCGTAGGCCACGGGTGGGCGACTACATTTCTACTCTCACTCCGGAGGGCCACATATATATTACTGTGGTAGTAAAAATAGCTCAGACGCGTTTTGAGCTTGTATGTGGCTATTTTTGCTAATATTTGAATTGAAAGCCTGAATTATTCTTATTTTTTTCTATTTTTGAATTGGAATCGTGAAATGTAACGTTTTTATTTAATTTCAAATGCATTTAGTTATAGTTACCGGTATGTTAACTTTATGAACTAAATGCAAAATACATTGGACATAAAAAAAAGACAATAACATCTTACTCATTAAGCTACTAATTTAGACTGAAGTAATTCAAGCCGGTCATGTTTGCATGACGGGAATTGTAACAGCTGAAATGAATAAGACACCGGTACTCCAATATTAACCTGAGGGCCACATTAAGTGAAGGTGGGGGCTGCATGTGGCCCCCGGGCCCTGTATGGTGATGGGATATGGCGTAGTTTAACTTATATGCTGTAACCGAGACGCGGTCCTGTGTGTTCAGTTGGTTCTGTTTTCATTTGGCTTCAGTAATTGACCTGAATTAAAGACCAGCGGATGCTAATGGGATATTTAACAGTAGCATATGAGAAGTGTTGTCGGGGGTCACTCAACCACAGAGGGAACACCAGGGTGAGATTCTAGCTTATATGGCATGCAGGCTGTTGATGAGAGGGTTTATGACACTGTGTGTGTGTGTGTGTGTGTGTGGGGGGGGGGGGGGGGGTGTGTGTATGTGTGTGTGTGTGTGTGTGTGTGTGTGTGTGTGTGTGTGAGAGACCATGTGTTCAAGTACAGGCTGATCTCACAGTTCATTATCTATTATGGTGGTCAATGGTTGACCCTCTCTAACTTCCCCCTAAATCCTTTATCTGACTAATGACTAATCAATGATCCCAGTTCCTTTATACCCCACGCTACGCTCCCAGTCTGTTGTGGTTCAATGCAGTGGTCCTTGACGTGGCCCAGGTGGTACCCAGCTGAATGACGGAGAGCTGGTAACTCTTGAGAGTGTAAAATGAATCCAATTGGACCTTGCGGGTCCATTTGGTTTCATTTTACACTCTCAAATAGTTCAATTATTTTTTAGACATCTGAATAACTTAACCCATTCTGACCTGTGATCAGATTCTACAAATGTCTTCTACATCCTGACAGTTTTCTGAAAAAGCTATGTTTCTATGGCAGTCGTTCTTCGATTTTTCAAAAATAGCAGACCTACAAGCTCGCTATGAGCTTGTAGATCTGCTATTTTTCAATAGCTAACACCAAAAGGGGTTCCCGCCTAAAATGGGTTAATTTACAAGAAGTCTACACAAGTGTTAGAGAATGTAGAAGAGTTGTTCTCTATCGTGTTCGAGACTGGCTCTCCACTACATATTTTCAATATGTACGGGAACTGACCCTACAGGGCAGTGTTCATGGATATCTCTTTAAGACACATCTTCTATGGTGGCCCTGCCCAGATTCCAATCAGCGGGCTATTTAAGCCCCATCTGTGCAGTGCCACTTTGATTTTTTGATTTCCACGAGAGCAGACGTTTCGTGTATCTCAGCAGTTTTGACACTATTAAACAACATATATATATATATAAATATATATATTTAGAACATGAAGCTGCGTGGCACACAGTCCACTTACCTAGGTAAGAAGAGAGCTGGTCGTCTCGACGACTCCTCTCGGGGCGCCGCGTAGCTCCACAAAAAAACAACAACAGCAACAAGCTGCAGGCCTAATCCGCTAGACAGTGGAGGAAGCCTCAGCTTGTCCGTGCGTCCGTTCCCTGGTGAAACCCGACCACGTTGGGGGAAACCTTGAGACGGCGTTCGGTCCGTGCGTCCGTTCCCTAGTGAAACCCGACCACGTTGGGGGAAACTAGGAGACGGCGTTCGGTGTGGCCAAAGCCAAGTGCGAAGCCGACCACGTTGGCGGAGCCCTGGTTCCCTGGCTGCAGAAGCGGTGAGACCTCCGGGTCTATCATCGCAGCTGTACGATCGCGATTGGCGGGGTAGAACCTAGAGGAGCTGACCCAGTCGGCGTACTCTGAGGCCATCTACGTTCGCTGATCGTTGCCGCCGCGGTCCGGGCCAGACCACACGGCAGAGAGTGTAAACAAACAATTCCAGCGTGTTCCAACTTCCTCATTGACAGGTTGACGTGAGCGTCATAGTGTAGGAGGTATGCTCGTCAGGGACGGCTGCCCAGACTGCACTGTGCCTCACGGTTCACAAGAGGGCGGTGTGGCTCAAAGATCAGGAGACAAAAACTCCAGATGACCCACCGGGTTAGGCGCTGCAATTAAATCGCTTACTCTGTCACAATTGGTTCTGGTTAATATATACTTATATGCTTATATATATATATACCTGTGTGTATCAATACAAGCATACAGGTATGTGTATCACGCAAGCTGATACACTACCAATGTATTGTACAGTCTGTACAATACAGTACAGGCATATATATATGTACCATTGTAAAGCGCTTTGAGCACTTGGAAAAGCGCTATAAAAATGCAATTCATTATTATTGTTATTATTATAAGTATGATAATGGCTACAACAACACACTATGCATGTGGACTTGTAGGCCCACTGGTATGATATACAAAAGTTTGGAAGCCTCCAGTGTGCTTAAATGTCAGATTGGTTTGTGCTAGAGCGCCGCAGAGCGGCCGAGCAGTTTATGTACAACCTCTTCCAGAGGTCCATAACTCTGCTGGTGACACAAAACAAACTGTGGACATTGATTTGGGGACTCTGTCCTAACAAAGAGAGAGCACACTGAGAATCCGCGTCATGGGGATGTCTTAGGGTACCATGTTGCCTTGATTCGTTTATGCAGCATTGTGAGCTGCAAAGGGTAGATTATGACCCCTCACGTTCAAGCAATTACTATGGGCCCACTCCCTGTGGAGCACATTCCGAACAGTTAAAATAGGGTGTACAATACAAGATGTATACATATATGTATATATAGGTACACATATAATAAATAATATATAGGTATACATATGAATATATCTATATAGAGACAAGAGGAGAGGGAAATAGCAGGGGTTTCTCAGGCTGCATGTGGAGCTCACACGCCCACAGAGGATGGCCATGACCAGTGTGTGCCCTGCGGGGGCCCTGGTATGAGGACCTCCTGTATGAATGGTCTCTTCCTTCCAGCTGAAGCTGGAGGGGCCATGCCTGTTTAGAGGCAAAAGACCAGTCGTTTCCACTGACAGACCCATAAAAATGTATTTTTTATGTGAACGGGTATATGCTATTTGTATACAGCTGTGACTCTGTCTCCAAGACAATGTTTTCTCAAGAGAGACAAATAAAGACTACCTTGAACCTTGTCCCAGGTTGGCAGAGCTGGGCGAGCTAAGCTCAGGCTATAGCTCCACCTCTTTCCTGCCCTGCCTGGTACGGACAGGTCTGTAAAGAAGGATTTAGTGAAAGTTTTCGGGACTAACACAATTCCTTGGGGTCAGACGGCCATTAGAGCACACTATACAGGGTATGGTTTACTGAATGGATCCCCATTAGCTGATGCCAAAGCGACAGCTAATCTCCCTGGGGTCCATATGAAATAGACATACAAAGAGTACATGAATACATGTATTGTGGGTGTTGCGCCAGCTTACACCCCGGTGATGTAGTTCGGTATTGTGGATCTGGGTTCAGTGACACAAACAGAACGTGCTGGGTCAGTCGAAGGTTTCCCTTTATGTTGGGCAGTCATCATAGCGCACTATACTGTCGTATTTCTGGCGGGGTGTCAGCTCACGCGACAGTGGTGTAGTTCTGTCACAGACAGGACATGCTGTGTCTGTCCGACGTTTGGTAACATAGACATGACATGCTGGGTCTGCCAGGAAGTATGCCTGAATCTCAGCCATTATCACACTATAGGGCGGATTGCTGACGAGGTCAGCTCATGCGTCCGTGGTGTAGTTTCACGGTGGAGCCGGGCTCAGTGACACAGCAGAGCGTGCTGTGGCTGTCGGGCAGAGCACACGATACAGTGTACAGTGTGTCACGGCGAGCCGTTTATGCACCTAGGTGTGACTCTGCGGGGTAGAATCCGGTTACCGGTCTGAAACCACAGAGAAAGCTCTTCTCATCCAGAGAAGTCACGAAGTCATGGCTATCTAGGCGCAGCTAGCCAACAACAACAGCAACAAGACTGAGTGCCGAATCTGCCTCGCGGAGGAAGCCTCAGTCTTGTCCGTGCGTCCGCTCCCTGGTGAAACCTGCTCGTCGGGGGAAACCTTGAGACGGCGTTCGGTCCGTGCGTCCGCTCCCTGGTGAAACCTGCTCGTCGGGGGAAACCTTGAGACGGCGCTCGGTGCGGCCAAAGGGTCCCAAGTGCGAAGCCGACCTCGTTGGTGGAGCCTGGGTTCCCTGGCTGCAGAAGCGCTGTGAGACCCCGAGCGAAACCGACCTCGTCGGTGAACCTCCTGGTTGATCATCGCGGCTGTAAACCGTTGCGGCGGGTAGCGGGGTAGAACCCAGAGGAGCTGACCTAGTCGGCGTACTCTGAGGCCATCTACGGTCGCTGATCGTTGCCGCCGCGGTCCGGCCAGACCACACGGCAGAGAGCGTAAACAAACAATTCCAGGGCCAACCGGCGGGGTATGGCTAGAGGTGCTCAGCACACCGAGCCCACTCCTCAGTCCTGACAGTTCAGGATACCCAGCCCCCACATGCTGTCTCTCGAGACAGTGGCGGTCAATTCAGGTGGACCCCTGAGTAGGTTCCACCATGTCATGGGTTGTAGCTCTCTCGAGGTCGTCCTCAGACGAGCCCTCCATTGTCGTTTCCGGTGATCCTGGATCTCCATCTGGCCAGTTTGTTGGTACTTTGCGCTCCTGCGTCGTTCTTGAGTACACCCACGGATGTTGGCGTGGGACGTCCTCGTGACCGGTGCCCGTTTGTTGGATCCCACAGCACTAGTTTGCTGGCTGGCATCTCTTGGCAGTGAGCCAGCTGGTGCCTCCGCCCCTTAGGGCTGAGGGAGACCACGGTGTACCGGGTGCTCGCACATTAGGTCGGCAGCCCCCCCACGGGAGGTGGTACTGTCTGCCTTGCGGCATGAGCCAATTAAGCGTGGACACTTGGGTGGCTTCTCGCAGGACAGCATTTTTGTTGTTAGCAGTGTCAGCCACAAGAATGTCCCTATCAGTGCATGAAGGAGGCTGCCGCTTCCTACATGGCAATGGTTAGGTGGTGCTGGCGCCAATCCCTGCACTCTATACCATACGGCCTGATCAGAGAGTGCTCGGGTAGACCATGGTCGAAGGGTGGACTGTCCCACCGGATCACAGGGGCGATCCAACAGGGACAAGCAGGCAGGAGTGCCAGGGTCGCCTGGAAGGCGGGCACACTCTGCCCATGGGACAACAGCCCCCTGGTTGCTGTAGAATGGTGTATCTCTGACAGAGATCTACACAGCAGTGACATGGGCGACTCTGTCTACATTCACCTTG
>NC_137885.1:21030204-21127704 GCF_963924005.1 Protomyctophum bolini | reverse complement strand
ACTTGCCACGTCGATGCCTCGCCTCATTGTCAAGGTCATTTCTGTTTGCGTTCTTTGTGCTGTGCTGTGTGTGTGTGTGTGTGTGTGTGTGTGTGTGTGTGTGTGTCTAAAGGCATGTGGGGGGGTTGCGGGGAGGTTTGTTGGGCGAAGCCTTCCCAAACTATGAGTTTTTGACGACCCAAACTCACCTCTGCACAAACAGCACCTCCCCTTTGAAAAGCACAGCTGTTTCCTCTGATTGACCTCTCTGTCTCTCTCTCTCTCTCTCTCTCTCTCTCATTAACCAGGAAGTAGCAGCGGTCCACTGGTCCCCGTCCAGAAAGCTGTCGTCCAGTCACAGCGTGTCTCAGACCTCCACAGGAGCCAACATGGCCTCCGTTCACCACGGCGGACACTGTAAGTACGAAGTTCAAGTTTGTACGTTATTGTTACATCTTGTGTACAGAGTCAAACTTATTTTAGTTTGGCTTCCTTCAGACAATGTAGCAGCATAGATAGCAGCATCAAACGGCAAACAAAGGGATAGAATATAGAGTGCAAGAAAGAGCGAACGATGCAGTAAACAATTGTAACATAATGTACGTGTGCATGTCTTCCCTGTAGTAGTAGCAAAGTTAGGTAAAGTTCTTGTGAACAGCTTCACCGTATAGGTTATGTTCCATATATACAAAGCAATTTGTTGTTTAGAAAGGTGCACAAATCTTAGTTTAGAAAGGTGCAAGTTGAGGCTATGTTCCATGTATACAATAAAATGTGTTTAGAAAGGTGCAATTTGAGCATAATAGTGCGAGTGGGCAAGGGAGGGGGCGAGGGAGAAAGGGAAAAGCGTTTTCCCTTGCCCTGTTTCACTCTTCTTATCAGTTCGTTCATGTATCTGATTGTTCTGGGAAAGAAGCTTTTTTCACTCTGTGCCCCATGCATGCCTGCCTTTGTTAACTTCTGTCAGTGGTGGAAAAAGTACTCACAAGTTTTTTTACTTGAGTGAAAGTATCAAGTATTGGTATCAAAAGTACTCCTTTTGTAGAGCAGATATACAATGACTTGAGTCATTGACTACTAGCACACAAGCCTCTCCAATTGATCCACAATGCCGCAGCTCGCTTGGTCTTCAACCAGCCAATATTCTCACATATCCCCCCCATATCTCCGCTCCCTCCATTGGCTCCCGGTTGCTGCCCGCAAGAGTAGACTACAAAACTCTGATGCTGGCCTTCAAAGCAACTAAAGGTAAATGCACCCCCATATCTTCAAAGTCTGATCGGACCCTCCAAACCCTCCCATGCGCTCACATCAGCCAACGCAGGGAGGATGGCAGAACGTTCACTGAAAACGCCGGGACAAAGCTCCACATATCCCAAACTCTTCTCCCTTCTGGCTCCAGAACTATGGAATGCACTTTCCCTTGCAATCAGACTCACTCCAATCTTTCGCCGTAGTCTTAAAGCTCACCTCTTCAGACTCCATCTTAGCCCGTAGCACTTGTCGTAGCACTTTCCCTAGCCTCGACGACCTTACAGGCGTATGCAACTTATGTCATTTAGACATAGCACTCAAGTGTATACGCATAGTTTCATATGATATTCCACTGTTTGACAGGTGTACGTATGATTCTTGACTATTTCTATCTATTTGATGTATTGTCATGTGTTGTTCTTGCTTACTGTAAATCGTGCTGGATTAAGAGCGTCCGATAAATGCCTGAATTGTAAAAAAGAAAAGAAAAAGGGGAAAAAAATGCATTTATAACATCATCCAAGGGTTTCATATGATCCCTTTTTTGAAAGTGACAACTTTGACAATGTTCCAAACTGGAATAGGAGGATCGGGTATAGGAAACTCCAGAACAGTGTTAGACAGTCAGGCAAACACGCTGTGTTTACACAACTCATAGATCCATGTGGGTTCGCTGTCTGTCTGGATGATATGCTGTACATCACATGACATTCCAGGCCCTGGTGGCGCAGCAGCTCGCTGCGATTGCACCGCGGTTGCACCACCACTTCAAACGCTCCTCCGAGGCTACAGCTATCCGCACAATTCCCGGGCTGTGTGCAGTGGAATCATGCACGCCACGGCTCCCATCTAGTGTAGGCTAGGGAGGCGATAACCATTGCTGTGGCTGAAACGAAACCCCATGTCTCTGATTGCGTTCCGTGGTCCGATAAGGCAGACCATGTGCCCCTCTATGTTCACTGATTTGGCAGCTTTTTAATGGGAACGGTATCGCGCCGCGCGGGGTGAGGTTGCCAGATACTGGTCTTCCATTACTGCGATAGCGGCCGTGTGTGTTTGGTTTTCCTTCCAGAGTGGCTTGCTGCAGAGCACACAGAGATAGGACCTATACAGCGAGAGAGGCTGTGAGCACCATTACTGCCTCACACGTGTGGCAACTAAAACACACACACACACACACACACACACACACACACACACACACGCAAATATTAAACATTTGGGTGAGTAGAAAAGACAATGACTGTGTGTGTGCGCACATATGTGTGTATGTGCGTGAGAGTGGCATGCATGCGTGCGTGTGTGTGTGTGTGTGTGTGTGTGTGTGTGTGTGTGTGTGTGTGTGTGTGTGTGTGTGTGTGTGTGTGTGTGTGTGTGTGTGTGTGTGTGTGTGTGTGTGTGTGTGTGTGTGTGTGTGTGTGTGTGTGTGTGCATGCGTGTGTATGTGTGTGTTGGGGGAGGGCATGTGTCTGCTGTGAAGCGCTGACAGTGTGAATCCACACTGATGGACATGATGACAGACCATGTGCCTTCACAGCGGCACAACACACACACACACACACACACACACACACACACACACACACACACACAGACGGCCTCTCCTCCTGTCTACATGGCATCAGCAAGTGTTTAATTTTGGTCTCTTTCCCCCTGGTCCTAAATCACGACGATCGTCCAAAAACAGAAGCTTGTTGTTGGGTCTTAGCCAGCCACCCGTTTGGGTTAGCCCCCCCGTCCCCCCGCCCCCCCGCCCCCACCCCGGCCTGTGTGTCAACGCTGGCGCTGGCGCTGTGATTTACTGCAGGGTCACATGACAGACGGAGGTGGCGGAGGGAGTTGTCTGCCCTCCTCACCTCCACCTCTCACTCCAACACTCCCCCGACAGGCGTTTTAACCCATTTAGACCATGAGGTTTCTGAAAAACCTATGTTTCTATGTGAGTGGTGCTCAACCCTTTTCATATCAATGGACCCCAGAATTATCTGTATTATGCCGCCGGACCCCCATCTGAGAATGTTGTTCCAGGGACCACCCCAGAAGCAAAGATATGAGTTAAAAACGTTCTCTGTGAAAGAATATATATTCAAAGATTTGCACACGTTTTGATGATTTAAAAAGAATAGCAGATCTACAAGCTTGTAGCGCAGCACACGGTGCCGCGCTATGAGCTTGTATATCTGCTATTTTTCAACGGCTAATGTATGAAATAATGGTTAAACGCCAAAGCGTCACAGATATGTGTTCCCGTCCTAAATGGGTTAAATATAGAACGACTCCTGATGAACGGGACCACCACCGTACAAATTAATATGTTTTTTTAATGTTTCAAAGGTATTAAGCTCGCAATGCGTCATGACGCCAGCTTGTAGATTAAATTTCTTTGCTACTTTCAAAACAGTACTGTGTGTGCCTACGTCCTGACGTCACTCGCTCATCCCCTGGTTCCAAGGGGTTTGCGGAAGTTATAACAACAAATCGTCTCATATAAGAATTGTGGTCCAAAACACACAGCGATATATTGTTGGGGATGTGTCTCTGTATCTGTGTCATATTTGATACAGCCCGTTTCTAGTGAAAATGTAACTAATTCAGCATTAGCGTTTTCTCGCAGTCAGTTGATTCTTCATATCCATATGGGCGAAACGGCCAGGATGAACACAGTTCTTGTGCGAGGCGATCTAATATATATACAGTATATATACTGTACCAATGATGTTGTACGTAATCATGTTGCGATTGATTGTGCCACTGAAGGCCATGTTTGTATCAGAACATGTCAAGGCGAAGGTTGAATGGCACTGATATTTGACTGTAATTAGAGCCCTGGGAGCTCAGTAGATAGTCTGTAGCATAGTATAATTATCATTATACTGTATAGCATAACTCCAGTCACGTAACTGTAAACATCCCTAACCCCCCCCCCCCCCCCCCCCCCGCATGTCTTCCCTGTCTTGAATGAACCAATATTAATACAGTATTTGATTTATTTGCTTTAAAGAACCTCTCTGCCCCACACACACACACACACACACACACACGCTCACACGCGCACACACACACACACACACACACACACACACACACACACACACACAGTCACACACACACACACACACACACACACACACACACACACACACACACGTGCACACACACACACACACACACACACACACACACACACATAAGAGAAATGAGCCCTTAAGGCATTATTGATTTGCTGTTGGAAAGGAGGACGGGGTAACATTGGCAGGGCGAGGTGTTGTAGCCCCGAGACAGCAGTGTCTCTCCAGGTGACTTCAAACACCAGCTGCTCTCTAACTCCACACATTCTGATGAATGCCAAGTGCTGCTCTGATAAAAAAAGCAGTGGTGGGGAAAGTAAAAGTCGATTGGCATCAAAATGTACTTAGGGGCCCCTTTTCATCGGGGCAAGCGGTATATAGACGGCGAAACCTGCTGGACGGCAACGGAACGGTGAAAAGAGAGAATATCTTGACATCGACGGCGTCTGCCGTTATACCGCCGCCGGTTCTGGCTGCCGGTGCCGTCTTGTTTTCCGTTTACCGTCCTGCTCCCGTCCACTAAAATGACTTCCGGTTTTGCCGGCGTGGCGGCGTCTATTACCGCTTGCCTGATCCCATGTGAATGCAGCATTATCCCTAAACTTCTTTGCCATTTTTTTAAAATCTACATCAACAAATTATTTTGAGTTTATAGATCTGCTATTTGAACTATTAAAAAATAGTAAACTAAGCTTAGGTTGACACACCGAAATGTGTCGGCACCCGTGTGAAATTCATTTCAGTGTGGACGGACGGACAACGGTCTCCGGGGGGGGTGGGGTGTGTGTGTGTGTGTGTGTGCGCGCGCGTGCGCGCATTGTATACACTGTATACACCGTATACCAGGGAGAGGTTCTGTGATCCTATCATTAGCTATCCTAGTACCAGAGCATGTTCCCCCCCCCATGTCAGGAAGGGAAGAACAGGAAATCCATGCACAATTTCAGCAGGATTATCAGCAGCCTCTGATAACCATGCAGGGCTTCTCTTGGCTGGTCGATGAGATGCTGCCATGGGGGGCGACTCCGCATGGACCCGAGGGAGAGGAAAGAAGGCAACCCAGAAGCACTGTAAATGCATGCTGTCTGGCCATACCTCTGCTGTGAGGTCTGCCTGACCCATTTTGAGATTTTGAAGTGGATTATCTTTGCCCCCGTGATGGTTCCCCTTCCATGACGGGGGAGTCAAAGCGTCTGGAGACAGTAGCCAAATAACATTTTGTGAGCAGTGGGTGCATAGTCTTATGCACCCACTGCTCATGAAATTAATTGGAAAATGAGCTACATTTCCTGACCATCTGTCCACTGTACCAAGACATTAGAGACACATACTTCCCACTGATTATAATCACTCCCATATCTCCTGGGCGAAGTACAACAATGTGCACAACATGCAGCAGCAAGATGTGTGAGCTGCTGTGATAGGAGGAGGATATCAAATGGAACACAACAATGACCCTAAAGACTACTAACCATTGTGCGTATTCCTGCACTATCTGCATCAAGTGATCTCGGTACATAGAAATTGATTTGTTGAAGATTCTGACTTTCAATTTGACATCAATTTAGTTTTGATTGTATTGTTCCACTTTTTTGCTTTGTGGAAACATGTAAACATGTTTTGACAGACAGACAGACAGACAGACAGACAGACAGACAGACAGACAGACAGAGTCCTGGGATTCTATTATCTGTAAGAATAATGTCTCCAGCTTGGCATGGTGACAGAGTGGAGCGGTGCAGGGGGGAACCAGATACGAGCTGAAGGAAGGGGTTATATAAGCATTGGACACACAGCCTACACTTGGTGAAAACAATGACGTGCAGGCCCAGGGTTTGGGTCACGGTCAAAATGCGATGCGGCATGGAAATGCCCCCCACCCCCACCCCACCCCACCCCCAGGGCAAAGCACGCAGTGGGCTGTCTGTGATTTAAGCTCAACACCCCGCGGGAGGTCACCAGGGGGGTGTCAAGGCTCAGAGGCCTGATGCTGTGGAGAGAGATAGAGAGAGAGAGATATAGCGGTGTTAAGCTGGCGGCTACACAGCTCCAGCCAGCGCGGGCACACCGTGGTCACGTCTTGCAACAGCATGACAGTCTGACCTTGATAATCCATCTGGAGAAAAAAGGTTCTGAAAAGCAGAGCAACACAAAGGCATACGATTCCCCATAATCATAACCCCATATAATGATAACCAATTTTTCACCTGTTAGCTTTCTTCTTTTCTTGCTCCTGTGTCCTTTTTTGCCCTCGGCGCTGCCTGCCTGTTCTCCCACAGTGGTTATCGGCAACATCACGGCTATCATCTCTCCGAGTGACATTGCTGCAAATCGCAATGGTTGGACAGGTTCGAAAAAGCAAAGTTATAACCCAGGGTTTGAATATTCACCATGCATCCAATGCATCCAATCAGATGAAATGAAGGCAGGTGTATAGAGTAGAGTGTAGACTAGTGAACTGAACGTTTTCTGTTTATATCAAGTACTTCATACCAGCCCCTTATGAAACTACTTCTCCCCAAATCCAAATGGATTTCATTTTCCATCCTGAATGGCAGTAACTAGCATACAATGAGAACTGAGAAGATCTCCACAAGGTTTACTCATCAAAACTGATTATAAAACTGTAACCATCAAAGCATGCACTAATGGTGATGTGACCATGGCATGTGCATAATATCAAATCTTAAAAGTTTTATCTGAAATTGATTAATTTATTTTTATTTATTTTTTATTTATTTATTTTGGGGGGGGGGGGGGGTTCATTTAATTGATTATTAATCGGCAGAGCTGTCGATTATTCGATTTGGCTGATGGTCACTTTCTGGCATCCCTAATACCGTTATGCATATCGGCCCCATCTGTGAAAGACGGCGAGCGTTCGAGGCAGTTGAATATCCGATGTTCGGAGTTTCGTGACCTCTCCCGCGCGCCTGATAGAATCAATGGGAACTGTGCATCCTGTATTTCCTCTCTCTCTCGTTCGCTCATTTCTCAAATCTGCTCCAGACAGACGATAACAGGCTCTCGCATATCGACGCTGCGTGAGAGAAACGGACAATGTTTTCAGATAGTTAGGTTCTCTCTTTTTTTCCTCCTCCTTTTTCCCCTGAGATGTTGCGGGGGGGGATCAGAGCCTGCAGTCGCTCGCTGCAACTTCAAGCAAGGAGTCCTTATCTGAGCCCAACGTTCTGACAGAGAGAGCGGTGCGATGGAAAGGCAGAATGAAGGAAGATTAGTATGGTCCTTTGTCAACCGCATTAGCATTGCTGCTGGCGGCTGGCGTACCTCACAAGCAGTGTTGCTTTTCTCGACTAAAACTATGACGAAAATCTTTCATGGACTACATTTCTTTCACTGACTCGAAATAAATGGAAACCAAATTAAATCTAAGCTATGGTGACTAAACTCTAAAACTATGACTAAATAGATTGACAATTTTGTCAACAAATAAAAACTAGACTAAAATGTTAGGAAGGGACTAGTGGACAAGAGATCCAGTAAAAGACACAAGTCATTTTACACTTGCTTGCATGCTGAAAATTGAGAAATTGAGCTTGTTTTGATCCAAAACGCAGCCTGGAAGAAGAATCCGAGATGTTACGATTCTAAAAAGCTGCGTTCACATAGACAGCATACGCCAGTGAAATGTTGTTTTTTATCGCAGCAGGGAACCAGAGTGTTATGAACGCGTACAGAACAGAGTTGTGTCAGAAATCAATAACGTACTAAACAAACATGATCTCGGTGGTAAATAAGTTCAGTGCTCCTGACGAGCAGGTTGGTGCCTCTCATGGTTTCTTCTGCCATCGTTGTGTGAACGTATTGCTGAAGGTAATAAAGCACATTGTGAAAGCGCTTTGGATAAAGGCACCATTTATCATTGACTATTTGATGTACTGTATAATTCCCAAACAAGCTATATCAGAATGTCAGACCTATAGCGGTGGTGTCCCGGGTTCCATCCATCTATTTGTAAAATGTGCGTGTACGACAGTGTGCAACTATATGTGTACTGCATGACCAATGTTTATGTCACGCCAACGCGCCGCTACCTCATTCTCCTGCTATGTCTTTAAACATGCGTCCATGAGACCACTAGCTGTGACTCAAGGCTAAGGGCATGTTGGGTACTTCACCTAAAAAAAGCCAAACCCCCCCCCCCCCCCACCCCCCTCCTGTTTTCTTTTCGTAAGATGGTGGGGGGAGGGGGGGGGGTTCTAAAATAAAAATCAGCTGTCACTGTACGCCTGGGCCTCAATAAGCTCAGTAAGCTGAGGAGAGCACACTAGCTGGAGCTGGTCTCCCCCCACCCAACCCCTCGCTAGCTGTCTCTGTGACCAGGATTGGCCATCCGTGCCCCGGGCAGAGCTCGGTGACCACTCACCCCCCTAACCAAATCCTCCTGGAAGTCCAACAGCCCGCCACAGTTTTCCTCTTCCTTCACTGGGATTCTATTGGCATTGGCAGTACAGAGCAGAGAGCAACACAGAAGAACCTTTAGGTGAGCCTTACATGCTATGCGGTGTTGATTTAGTTTGACTAACACTATGACAAAAAATGTCTGTCGACTACCTTTTATCAGTGACGACCACCAAATGGAAACTAAATGAAAACTAAGCTATGATGACTAAAACTAAGACTAAATATATTGACAATTTCGTCAACAAATAAAAATTTATACTAAAAATGTGAATATTGTTTTTTATTTATCTCTTGTCCACCAGTCCCTTTCCTTCCTAACATTCAATGTTAGGATGGGAAGGGACTGGTGGACAAGAGATCCAGTATAAGTCATTTTACATTTGGTTGCATGCTGAAAATAGCGCTTTCAGCAAGTGTAAAATCTGTCATTACGACAGCATCAAGGCCCGCCAAAATACATTTTAGTTGACTAAATCAACTGTAGATTTAGTTGACTAAAATCTTATTATATTTAGTCGACTAAAACTAGACTAACACTAAAACATTCCAGGTGACTAAATGTGAGTAAAACTAAATGAAAACTATTCAAGAGACTTGACTATGACTAAAACTAAAACCATAGTTTGCTGTCAAAATCAACACTGCGTGCTTGTTTGAAAGTAGCCTTGCGTAATAATGGCTGTCGCACTCTGAATACCTCACTGACTGATTGAGACTGTAGGTGGCTTTTTTTGTTACAGATTTATTTTTGCCAACTTTGTGTGACGTTACCAGTGTGGGCTGGTAACACGAAATATCATCTGAATAAATAGTTATTTAACCACTTTAACTCTATTTAACTGGGGTTCCCCATGGCTCTGTATCTGGCCTGCTCTTGTTTCCTCTCT
This sequence comes from Protomyctophum bolini, assembly GCF_963924005.1. Lineage (NCBI taxonomy): Eukaryota > Metazoa > Chordata > Actinopteri > Myctophiformes > Myctophidae > Protomyctophum > Protomyctophum bolini. The sequence continues at coordinate 21,118,091 of NC_137885.1, read as the reverse complement.
AGACCGAATATCTTTTGAATGAAAATAGCTGTGTTGTGAGCTTTGTAGATCTGCTATTTTCACAGGCTAGGATGTGGTTAGGAGTATTAATCACAAGTTCCTGTATACGTATTGTCATTGAACTTTTTGTCGGGAACAATGTGCCGTGAACGTAGTTCTTATACAAAATGACGTGTTGCGTGGTGGTTAAGTTCTCATACACCTGGACTGTCACAAAAAGGCGCATCCCCCCCTCCCCGCATTTTAGAGCCGACCAGACTTGACCCGCTGATATCTTAGCCAGAGTATTCTGAGAACATGACAGGCTGGAGACAAAGTGCTTAACCGAGCTAGGCACTTAGGGAGCACTCGAGGGCACAGGAACATCCTCTTTTTGATTTATTTTTATTTCACAGTTCAATTATTGTGCTGTTTTCTTTCTTTCTTTTTCCTCTCTTCTTTTTTTTCATGCCCTTTAAATCACCCCAATGCGTATAGATGACATTTCAATTACTGACGATCTTTTTTTGGGGGGGGGGGTTTCCTGGCTCCCATCATACCTCAGCAGGGAAAAGCCCCGCGGGCCACCGCTTTGGCTAGTGGACAGAAAAACCTGGGCTTATTTCAGTCACCAGCGTGGGCAGAGAGGAAAGGCAGGGGGGCACATTACTGTACATGCACACACCAACTCTCTCTCTCTCTCTCTCTCTCTCTCTCTTGCCCAGCTCTTTCTCGCCCTCATTGTCACACTCTTGTACGTACTCTATCACTCTCTCTCTCTCTCTCTTGCCTCTCCCTCAGGCTTATATGTTCTCCTTTCTCAGACAAGCACCTTCTCCAATATCTTCCGGCCGAGTCAGTCTGTCGAAAAGAAAAGAGCGAAAGAGCTGAATATATTGGGAATATATTGGGTCTCTCTTTCGCCACACAGTGGCCGGTCCACCTTTTTGAGCACTTTAAGTAAAGGAAAGCGGCTGCAGCAGGGGTGTCGATCGGTATACATGTGGCCCTGCGGGCTCGGCCCAATATAGCTCACTGAACCAACCGGCCTCACGGCCTGTCTGCCGGCATGTCTGCCTTCCCCATCGACTAACCCTCGCCAATATCCCTCCCCTCTCCTCTCTTCCCTTCTCCTCTGCTCCTCCTCTCCTATCACCGGTGCCAGCTGAAAGAAAGCATGGCAGTCGAATTAGCAGCTAATAAGAATCAGCAAAAAGAATGAGGTCGGGGGGGGGGGGGGGGGGAAGAGAGATATATCAGGTTTTGGCTTTGGAGAGGAGATGTAAGAAGTCCAGCGGCTTCTGTATCAAAAGGCTCGAGGAGTATGCGTAGGCCTTTAGGATTTGTCTCGTTTTAGTGTTGTTGTTGTCGCCCCTCGCCCCCCCTCAACAATATCACAAAGGTAAATAGAGACTAAGCCCCTCATTTAGACTGGGGCGTTTTAGGCGATAAAGCCGTTTAAGAGCATCATTAAGGTCGACGTTGCCAACATTGCTAATTAAACATTGGTTAGCGACAGTAACAATAAAACGCACGTTATCACGAGCAAGTAAATTGAGTGAGTCTGTGTACTTTTGAGATGTCCTTGACATCTTTTTTATTACTCTCTCTCTCTCTCTCTCTCTCTCTCATTCACGTCCTCTCTCTCTCTCTCTTACACACCAACATTTGCTAACTCACATCCGCTCTCTCTCTGTCTCACTCTCTCCTCCCCTGGCTGTAACAGGGAAACATGACTCTGCAGACGGACAGGGCCGCTTTATAAAAAGACAAGGACATCTTCACGCTTCCATTCCTGCTCTCCCCACTCATGCGTTACCTCAGCGCTCTGCTATGCCAAAACTCTGCACCCATGGAGCCGCATGCCTTCTGGGAAGGCCTGAGATATCTGAGATGCTGCTGTTGTCACCGACCGTTGTGGCTCTTTGGCCCCGAAACCCCTCGTTCGCCCGTCTGTCCCTCCCTCGCTCCGTCCTGACGGCAGACAGACTTACGTGACGTGATCTCTCCTCTCACTCCCCGGTGATAAACGAGAGGCATTATTATCCCCCGCCCGGTGTTTTTCTGTTCGCGCCGGTGTCTGGTTTCGCCGTGACCTTCGGGGTGTAGGATGTCTGACCTGTATTTATGGGACGCAAAGCGGTTGGGAGTGTGGTGGTGGGAGGGGAGGGGGGGTAAAATGGTTTATTTTCGGTTGTTGCGGTCGTTGGACGGTTTCCGGAGGCTCCGCCTCTGTCTCTCTCTCTGCGTGGTCATTGGTTGCGCTACTAACATGCCTGGCGGTGGTTAACGGGAGGCTAAAAGTGGAGGAGTGATGGGAACGTGGTTTTATCACATGGTTTATAGTCTTATAGCCAGACAACTATTCCACAATCTCCCAATGCTATATAGAGTCTGGAACTACAACTACTAATCAGAGCTGCCATTTCCGTTAACTCATAAATTCATTAATTAAAAAGAATATCTTTACCTTTTATTGTTTACTTCCTTTTCTGCTAAGCAGCAAGCTATACAGGTATATGCTTAGGTGATTTCTATTTCTATACGGAATCATCATGTGTGACTCATAGTCATGATCGGAGCTTCCGTTGCTCCAGACTGTATGACATTTGAACATTGCAGTGACAGTCTTGACAACGTGAGACTCCATGGCTTGTAGTCGAGCACGTCTGACTCATGTCCAGTAGAACCCCGGCAGGAGAACCCATTACCGCGGCCCGCTTTGAGCACGGCGGATCAAACCAGTGGGCACTCGACTCCACTTGACTCGACTGACTCATGCAAATGCTTAATCCACGTTCTCCAGGAATAGGACGTATCGAGTGAGAGTAGCTCCGGTGTATTCATAGGTTTGCTATAAGGAAGCTTGCTATGCACACGGACGGTATAACACATGAGAGGTATGTAAGGGTCTAGAGTACCAAGCACCCTATTCTTAACCTCGGTAGTATTCTGTGGAAGCAATTGAGATGTTCTGTGTCTATAGAGGCAAGGCCCACGCCTCTGCTTTAGATATCCCTCCACTCTCTTGTCATTCTTTTTTGCCATTCACATTTGCGCGCACCACTACTGCACGACCGTGAAGACGACTCTAAACATGACCTACAGTAGTCATGATTGGCTGCCTCTTAATTAAGCCAATGGGAGTCTGAACGGCATAAACACCCATACTCTGAACACCGCAGTGCCAACAGCAGCTAATGTTATGAGTTATGAGCTAACTGCAGCTAGAGGAAAGCCATAACAATACACCAACAAAAGAACGTCGGAGTCGAACGAAAGCGGCCGCTACAAGAGCTTGTTGCACCTGGCAGTTATGACTGAGTAATTATCTTTTAATGAGTAGCCTGGGGTCCACCTACAGTATGCTTTCTATGGCATAGGCAAGATCCACCGGGAGAATCTAGACGCAGCTGCACGACATGAGACTAATTCATTAGAGCGACAGAGAGAGAGAGGAGTGTGTCTGTGTGTGTGTGTGTGTACGGGTGTGCGTGTGCTTCAATTTAACAAAGGTGCAGACGATCAGAAATCAGCAGAGAGTGATCGACGTTTGCGCTACTCTATGCCGAATTGAAGTGGACTCGGACCCAGACTTTTCTTTTACTCCCTGGAAATAAAAACGTCTGGCTATTTAGTGCAGCCACTCCATTGCGTACCTATGAGTGTCCCTGTACGTGTCTGTCTGAGAATGGAAACAGCGTTTGTTGACCACGAAGTGTCACTGTTGCGCAGCCTAACACACACAGGGAGGAGGGCCAGTACAGTACAGTACAGTACAGTACAGTACAGTACAGTACAGTACAGTATAGTACAGTACAGTACAGTACAGTACAGTACAGTACAGTACAGTACAGTACAGTACAGTACAGTACAGTTACTGTACTGTACTGTACTGTACTGTACTGTACTGTACAGTACAGTACAGTACAGTACAGTACAGTACAGTACAGTACAGTACAGTACAGTACTACAGCACGAGTATACAGTACAGCACCACTCAGGTCAGACTGGTCTGATTTTTCATCATGTTTGAAAATGTAGCAATTTAATAATGTATGTCCTTAACCATGAAAATTAGCTGATCTATACATCCTCACAACGCACGGCAGTGGCAGTGCCACGTGTTTTGAACTTGTAGATCGGCTATTTTCACAATTCACACACACACAATACTGGCTTACAATAAGTGGCTAGGAAAACGCCTCAATTTCGGGTTCCTTTTTAGTTTTTTGTGCGTTTGTGTGTATGAGCACGCTACCCAGTCCCACCCACACACAGTGAAATACCACGGAATTGCAATTCTGTACATACACGCCTAGGAAACCCAAAGATCTGTACATTTGACACTGAGGGACTGTGAGGGAGCTTTGACGGAGCTATAGGGGCCATATTTCTGTGAGATGGGGTTGGAGCACGGAATGTGCTCAGCTGATTGGCTGAGCACAGAATGTGATGTATGATGATGCATAATGTATAATGTATAAGAGCTCCCCTCACTTCAAACGAGTGTGATTTTTTTTAAACTTAAATCAAACCCTGGTATTGAATTAGTGTGGTTAATAATGACACAACAACCTGTCTGGCAAGAGAAACAACACCGACAACATCTGAGCGATTCTGAAACATCGAGGTTTACGCTGTGAGAGCGAGGCATTTGTGTGTTGGACTGCATGCTTTCATCCCACAGCAGACAGTCCACAGAGAGAGGCAGACCGTGTGTGTGTGTGTGTGTGTGTGTGTGTGTGTGTGTGTGTGTGTGTGTGTGTGTGTGTGTGTGTGTGTGTGTGTGTGTGTGTGTGTGTGTGTGTGTGTGTGTGTGTGTGTGTGTGTGTGTGTGTGTGTGTGTGTGAGAGCTTCAGGGTGTACTATGGGTGAACAACAGACCTTGACGCAGCCTCCTCAGATGTTTAACTCATTTTGGGCGGGGACCCATTTTGGTGTTGGCATTACGTTATGCTTCAGCTATTGAAAAATAGCAGATCTACAAGCTCGTAGCGTGCCACCAAGTGGCGCTCTACGAGCTTGTAGGTCTGCTATTTTTGAAAAATCGTGAAAATGTGCCTCAAATGTGGAATTTTTTTTTTCAGAAGAAACGTTTTTAACTCAAATCTTTGCTTCTGGGGAGGTCCCTGGAACAACATATTTTCAGATGGGGGTCGGAGGCCAATTACAGATCATGTTTAGGGTCCTTGACATGAAATATTGAGTGATATAGGCCTAGAAACATAGGTATTTCAGAAAACTGACATTTTGTTCAGGCCTAAATGGGTTAATGATGCTTCGTAGCATACAAGAGTCAAACGTAAAACAAATCAATGCTCTCCTCTAATTGGCTCTCCGCAGGGACGCCCCGCCAACCAACCGATGCGCGGAACCGCTTACGCATGGTTTATACTCGGCGGAGCGGGGCGGGGTGGGCGGCGAGCAACTGGAATTCACTGATCAGCAAGCTCACGGCGTGCCGCGACACGTCCTGAGCTTCTAGATCGACTATTTCCGGTGCACCAGGCATCCGCCCGCAACTAAGTGTATAAAGCATTGTTTACAAATGTGTTGCTCTTCAGTTCCCTGACAACATTCGTTAGCACTATAGCCCTCTGTCCACCCCCCTGCCAGGCTTCAGCGTAGAATAGATATTTCACGGTCTATACAACACTTCAGAGTCCTGTTAAAAAAATATTGTCTTTGATCTTCAGTCCTTCTGCCCTTACGGTCAGGGTTTGGTCCTCGGGGTTAGTGCAAGAAAACGTGCGCTATTGACAAAACTGAGATATTTCCTTTGATGCTGTTTTCCATCTTCATGCAAGCGTGGTGTGAATCGGTTGAATGACATTCAGGAGTACATTTCGTGCATGACTGACTGACGGGAATCAGGAAAATCCATCTTGTTTCTCAAATACGATCTTTAGGGTTGACTGATGTGTCCACACTGTTACAACTGATCAAAATCGGATGTGTGTATCCACGACTAAACCAATATTATTCTTATTATGTGGATTCTTAGAAAACTGTAAATAGGTGCTTTTTGGAGAGGGTTTTATAGATTCAGGAGAAGAGTTCTTTAAAAGTTCTATATCTTTGTACAAGATCACAGTGGAAGAAAAAGTGATGGTGGCAAACTTTAAAAGATGGTCCAAGGCAACTCTGTTCAGTTCAAGTAGAAAAATCCTTTGTATTATTCGACGTGTGGATATAGGCAAATTGGAGCTGGCAGCTTCAACACCTAATACAGCCACGCAGCGAAACAACTCTTCCTGCTTGATCCAGTCTCCCCCGGCCGCCCAATGATGGGCAGGACATTTGCATATTGTACATTACGTTGCACAGAACCATTAATTATAAAAAATGTCCCATAAGTCAAATTATGAAATGTCAAGGTCTGGTCCTGCCGTCTTCATTGACCCCCCCCCCCCGGGATGGGTGGATATCACACTAATGACATGCAAATGAGGCATACTGTCTGAGAATGTCTCGCAAAGTGGAACGGGGGGTTCTTTTACTTTTACTTCATTTTTTTTTATCCTACGAATTTGCAGCACATTTTTTTTACTCTGTGTTCAACTGTACACATTCGCTTTCTGAGTGTTACATTGATGCAGGATTTGACAGTTCTGTAGATTGGGGTCGCAGCAGAGATAAAAAAAAAAAAAAAAACATCTGTAGGTTAATGGAAATCAAAGTTGGGGTCCTTGAAAATGAAAAGGTTTTTGTATCACTGTCCTAGAAGGTATATTCCTGTTTTGTGTGTTGACTGTGTGTGTGTGTGTGTGTGTGTGTGTGTGTGTGTGTGTGTGTGTGTGTGTGTGTGTGTGTGTGTGTGTGTGTGTGCGTGCAGCTGCGGGCAGCGCGGGCGTCCCCAGCAGGTCAGTGCATCCAGAGGAAGGCGTCCAGAACCAGAGGAACGGGGTCTCCGGGGCCGAGGAGCAGGGGTCCAACGGTGAACCGGTGTCGGTGAAAGAGCGTCTGGCACAGTACCAAGCAGCAGCCGCCGCAGCGTCTAAGAAAGACGCGCTCAGTTCATCGGTAAGCACTGTTGACTTTGTCGACCAAAACTATGACGAAAAATGTCCGTCGACGTACCTTCACTGACGAAAAACTAAATTCAAACTAAGCCATGATGACTAAAACTGACAATGGTATAGGGAGAGACTAGTGGAGGAGGGATCATTTTCATCGTTTGTTTGCACTCGGGTTGCGCTCTGAAAATAGCGATCTACAAACACACTCTGCGACGTGTTGTGAGATTGTAGATCTGCTATTTTCAGCATGCAACCAAGTGCAGAATCAGCCATCGCAACGCCACCAATGACAATTGACAAAAACCAACTTTGGTTGACTATAATCATATGATATTTAGTCAGCTAAAACTAGATTAACACTAAAACATTTCATGTGACTAAAATATGTCTAAAACTAAATGAAGTTTTATTCCAAAGACTATAGACTGCTGTCAAAATCAACACTGATCGGTGAGGACGTCACCAGTTCATCGGTAAGACGACACTTCCACACGGATGTTGTAAACGAGACACCACCCAGGATACTGTTGGCAGATAACAACACCACGAGTTGACACACACACACACACACACACACACACGTGCACGGAAGAGCACGCACGTGCGCACACACACACACACACACACACACACACACACACACACACACACACACACACACACACACACACACAATAAGTATGGTATTTAAGTCAATTTTATGTACTTTTACTTTACTGTACTTTTATTTATACTGTACATTACATCTCAGAGGCAAATGCTGAACTTTTTATTCTTCTACAATTATTTTACAGCTTTAGTTACTATTCATACCAAACATACATTAACGGATACATTATAGCGCAAATGCTTTTGTACACTTTTTACTTTATTTATTATTATTATTATTATTATTATTTAAAAATTGTGGTTTTGCATTTGGACGCATTACTTCACATTGTGAACCCTGTCCATGTTCTTTCTTTTAAAATAAAATAAAACAAAGAAATCCTCTGGACAATGAAAGCATCAGCCAGTTTGAGAAGGCCGCCTGGCTGCACTGATGCACTTTGTGAAAGCCATAATTGAATGTACACGGGGCGTGCATTCAGTCATGGCTTTATGTCAGGCCTATGCGGGGAAATAAAGAGCCCTGAACTGGAACATTTATTTTCTTCTACAGCTTTTACTGCTAGAATGCCGTTCAATTTCACCATAGGCCTATTTTGTATGAGGAGGACTCTCTGTCACACCCACCCACCCACTCACCCACATGCGTTGTAGCGAACACGTGTGCACGCTTACTTGCTTGCTTACTTACACACACACACACACACACACACACACACTGCACACACACAGATGTCCTTGCATCTTTAGATGTGAACAGGGTGGTATAGGAGGCGTGCCTATATATTTCATTCTTTAACCACTTGGACCCTGACATTGCTATTATTGAGGCAACTTTCGATCAATAAGCTATTTGATCTGCAAGCTTACATTCGATCTACAAGGTCACAACGCGTGCCACTGCAACGCGTTGTGAGCAGCAGGCCCGGATTAACAATGGAACTGGAAGGTACTGGAGCTAAAGCTCCAGGGCCCGCAGCATGCGAGACAACGGGGACCCCAGGTAGTGCTTTTGGTCGTCCCATCAGTTTCTTAACCACTTGGTGACTCAAAAATAGCTGATCCAGCGTCGGGGAGCAGCCTTATAACTCTATGGGAGCAGCGGTGATAGTGCTGGCGGTGAGCTGAATGCAAAAAAGATTTTGTTACGCGCACGCAAATCACATGCATGGGGCCTTTTGATTTGGTGTGGGGTTGATTCGGCACTGTGTGAGCTTGTAGATCGGCTATATCTTCGGTGAAGAGATTTGTTGTAGAGGGGGAAAAAGCACGGACCAAGTACCGAGCAGACCCCGGTCAAGCTGATCTATAAGCTGTGAGCTTGTAGATCGCCAGAAGAAAGGTGGTCCAAGTACAGTTCCCAAGGTCCAGTTTACTCATTCTAGAGAGTTTAAGTGGGGAAGTATAAGTTTACAGAGGGTTTAAGTGGTGAAGTATTAGTTAGTTTACTACATTCAAACACATTTCCTGCCGGCATGTTTTCGGGCACCTACTGTAGGTTTAAGTGGAAGTATCAGTTTACTACAGTAAGTATTGAGGGTTTAGATTGGACCCCTGATACGGTTAACGCTGATCCAGGGTAGCAGCAGCATGCGTACTGCAACAACAACCCCTGAACTGCAAACAATAACATTTAGCGATGCCTCAATTTTCATAGCTGTGCTATTTGTTATTCTGGAGGTTGCCGTCATATTTTACTGCGTAAAAAAAGCATCTTTGAACGCTGAGTGAGTGAGTGAGTTATCCATCCCGGCAGGCCTCAGCGTCGTGTCCTTGAAGCTAATGTACCTCGCCAGTGCCGCGATGTGTGATGGACTGATTTAGCGACGCCCCCGTAGCTTCTCCGTCGCCCCGCGAGTCATTCATCAGACGGCGCTCTGGCGCTCTCTCACACAGAGGTGACAGTGGAGGGAAAAAAAGTACTTTTTAGTAAAAAAGTAGCAATTTAGGAATACTCCGTTACGTCCGTAAACGTCTGGAATTCAAAATGTAATTGAGTAAAAGTACAAGAGTATTCGCATCAAAATGTACTTAAGGTACCAAAAGTAAAAGTACTCATTATGCTGAATGTTCCCTTTCAAGTTTTCAAATGTAATACACATATTTTGAAAATTGCAGATCTACAAGCTCACAATGCGTCGCATCGCGACACATTGTGAGCTTGTAGATTGGCTATTTTCAAATGTCCGAAAGCGTATATAGGGATGAAGTATGTTTTGTAATTATAATCAAAATCTACAGTAACAAGTAACTAAAGTACAATATTTGCCTTTGAGATGTAGTTGGAAAATGTTGGAAATTGGAAATACTAAAGTAAAGTTGAAATACTAAATACTACAACTAAATACTAAATTGTACTTAAGTACCGTATTTAAGTAAATGCACTTAGTTACTTTACACTACTGTCTGCCGGGAGGCTCCTCTGCGAGCGCTGCCGCTGAGGCAAAGCGCTTCACGCGTCAAATCGAGTCAGGTCCACTTTAGCAACTTCAAGATCTTCAGCTTCAGGATGACATATGAGACTGAAAGGTTTGTGTACATGTGACGGTGTGGACGGTCCTGTTCATCACAATGTGAGACTGAAAGGTTTGTGTACATGTGACGGTGTGGACGGTCCTGTTCATCACAATGTGAGACTGAAAGGTTTGTGTACATGTGACGGTGTGGACGGTCCTGTTCATCACAATGTGAGACTGAGATGTGTGTACGTGATGTGACAGTGAGGACGGTCCTATTTATTTAGGACCACCTTTGGCTCACCTTTCTATAAATATATGGTACGGTGAGGTCACTTCTATTTCTAAACAAGAGCTATACAAGCTGCTTTGCAGTGAAGCATTAGAACAGGAGAAACAATACACATTCAAAATGCCACAGACTACACAAACAACACATTATAAATTAAAACAATGTGCTATAAGATCATCAAATGAGGGGGGGGGGGGGGGAGTGCACGGTGGCACAGTCAGCAGTGCTGTCGCCTCACAGCTAGAAGGTCCTGGGTTCGATTCCCACTGGGGACGCCGTGGGCACAGCCTGGGGGCGTGCTCACTCCCCCACGCCATAGAATGAAGCATGAGTTCAGTCCGCCGTCCCCCCCCAGGTTGGCAGAGGCAGTGTAGTTCCCAAGATCACATTAGATAATTGACACTGGGTGAAAAAATGGAGTGCAAAATTGTGGGGTAAAGTAAAAAAAAAAAAAGTAGGCGTTCCATAGAGTGATAGAATTGACTAGAATACAAATGAAAGAATATATTTGTGTTTCTTGGATGCGCACCAAGCTCCTGAGTGCCAATTAACACTTGTGACAGTTATATGCCTTGACTAGAACACCTTTGGGCGGTTGGATATTTAACTACATAAAGCCTAGAGTCATTATTTTATTTAATGAGTACATTGTGCAAAATGGGCGGGCGAACATTCAGTGAACATTGTACACCTGGCAAGCTTACAATGCATCGCACGCTACTTAACACTCTGCATTTTGCCTTCTTGGGGTATTATTGGATGCTGGCTTTAACCTCCTTGAACTCAAATCATGTCCCCGGGAGTCTTTCTCATTAGGCATCAGTTGTGTGTGTGTGTGTGTGTGTGTGTGTGTGTGTGTGTGTGTGTGTGTGTGTGTGCGTGTGCGTGTGCGTGTCGTGCGTGCGGCCTGGTTGTCACTCTGTGTTGCTTCACCACTCTAATTGACAGATGATGTGTTTGGATGACGGATGTTGTTTCGATCTCGCTGGCGTGTCACATGCTTGAGTCTGCTGTATTCCTCGACATGATCAATGACTCACTGCTAAGCTTTACTGGCTTACGTGTTTACAGGAATGCTATAGGAAGCATATGTGTGAAAACGGAGCCAAGGACACACTGGCACATGTAGATGTTTATATAATCTCGCGTAGCCAGACAACTATTCCAACACTCTCCGAATGCTATATAGAGGAACTACACCTCCCGGAAATCATTTCCGTTCACGAAAATATATTTTAAAATATCTTTATCGAAGAGGAGAAGGGAAAAGCCGAAAGGAAAAGATGAAGCTCTTGTCTTCACTATGTACAAGGCGAGGTTTAGACACTGTCATACAACCATGTATCAAACTGGGCATTGATTCATAAAAGAGAAAGAATAGAAGAAAGATTATATATGGAAATTCGATATGGCGCATACCAGTTACACACCTACAGCAAGCATCTGTGAATTAACTTCACCGTCTGTGTATGAAGTGGAAAACTGAGGGGATGTAATTGTGCTTCTGCAGAAAGACAGAAAGAGCTTGACTTACTGGAGACTACAGTACTTTGTTAGATGATCAACAGAAAGGAGCTTATTATTAGATCTCGTTCAGATGTAGTTGTCATACAGTCTTAAATAGGCCTTTTTTATAGCTACAGTAAAGTATTAGGAATGAAACTTTCACTAATTGTGTGTTCATCTGTTTGTGTTTTGGGCAATTTGCACTGCACATCGGTTTTGCGAAAATGTAATGACCTCAAGATTGGAGCTGCCCCATTTCTATTGCATAAATGCTACCAATTTTTGTTGCATTGTTGTTGCTTTAAAGATGGAGTGCCGTGTTTTTATTGATATGATATTGTGATGTCACTATATCACTGTCATTTTAATTGGGCCTTTTGACCTGGGCCTCGATTGGGCCTTTTGAGATACCAAAAATACACAGGGAAGATATATTTCAATATTCTAACCACACAGGTCTATTAGAGTAATGTTAACTCCATAGACACATACAAAATTAATTTACAAGAGGTCTATATATGTAGAGAATATAGAAGAATTGTTATTTTAATCAAAGTCTGCCTGTTATCTCTCCTATGGTACCACATCAATACAACAGACAAAATACTCCAACGACCAACTAAATATTATACTAATGTTATACTATTATACTAAATGTCATCAAAAGGTGGTCCGTGACTCAAATGCCGAATATATAATGAGCCTTGATAAGAAAACGGTTGAAAACCACAGTTATAGTGGGCTGGAGTGGATACTAGATAGTTTTCTTCTGCACAAATGTACTTGTTCTTGTCTGCTTGCATAGAGACCTAATTATGCACATGGACCCAGGAGTAAAGCCTGTAGGTTAGAGCTAAAAGTAATCTTGCCCAATGCTTTTTACTCCCTCTAGAGGATCAGACTGGAACTGCCCCCCCCAAGTTCTGTATAAGTTGGGCTTTCAATGCCAGCTGGCAGCAATGTTTGGGGGAAATGCATATACTGTACACAACAGTACATAACATGCTCTTGACCAAATGGCCATAAAGACAAGTGAACGTTTTCCACATTGCTAAAAGACACCATTAGGATGGGAGAGATCAGTTCACTTTGTATTACATCCAATTACCTCCGTCTGCTCTATACTACCACAGCCCAGTGGTTCTCATCTCCACTCCTCAGGGAGCCACTGGGCCGCTGCTGCTTTTCATTCTAGACACTTAATAAGGTACCAATTTAGACCTGGGTAAAGTTCCCCAGGGTACCGCGCGGCGCCCATTAAGAACTGTATATACATTAATGATGAAATCTTATGTACTCTTCCTTTTTTGTTTTCTATAGGCAATGGATGAGTCTGAGGCGTGTTCGCTGCCAGGAGGCCTGGCCAGTGTCAAGAAGCAGTTTGAGAGCCAGGAGTTCTCCTCCTCCTCGTCCACGTCCCAGAGCACCGTCACCCACGTCCAGCAGAGATCTATGCAGGTACAGTACAGTGGCAGTGTCTCTGTCTGAACCCATCTTAACCACAGTGACATGGCCCACAGGTCATCAACATGTCCACTCCACGCGGACACATGTGTCTGTGGCAAAGACCTTTATGGTCCAGCAGACTCCAGCTTGTTTGATTTTCTTTTTTTTTAACACACCATTATAATGTTCTTATTTTGATCACAAGGCCCAATTACTGAATGTGAAGTCTCCAGGTTTTCTTCAGAATTATCGCAACCGCAGGTTGCATTTACTCTGACATCGTACATTTTGTGTATCACGTACCTCCGCTGCACGTCGTGTCTCACCAGGTAACCTGAGACCTCTTGTGGCTTAATGCTCTATTTGTGATCATTGTGATACCACAGGCTGTTGAAGTGAAATGTAGAGAGAATGGATTCAGAAAGGCACTGGTAGTAACTGGTAGAGTGTGGGGAGTTCAGCCTTCAAAGCAGACACAACCCCCCTCCCTCCCCGATATGAGCTATACTACGTCTCACATTCTTTTACATGTAAAAGTATCAATACTGCAATATAAATATACTCTCTTAAAGCCCAAACCACACCAAAGGGTCAAGACGGAGACGAGACGGTTTTAGTGTTCGTCCCAGCTGTGTGATATGTCCTGTTGCACGTCGACCCAAGTCGTCCCAAGTGATTCAACTGATTCAATTCAATGGCCCAAAACCACACCAAAGGGTCACCATGCAACTCCTCGCAACTGTTTGGAGTTGCGAGGAGTTGCATGGCGACCCTTTGGTGTGATTTGGGCTTTACAAGTAAAAGACCAAAATGTACTTTAGTCAAAGTACTGGCATCAAACATGTACCAAAAGTCAAAGTAAGTACTCATTATTCAGAATGTCCCGTTTCAAGTTTTTTCAAATGGAATGTGATGCATTGTGAGCTTGTAGATCTGCTATTTTCAAATGGCCAAAATGTATATAGGGCTTGAAGCGGTTAATGTTAATAATAATCCAAATATACAAAGTAACTAAATCTGTCAAATAATTGTAGTGGAGTAAAAGTACAATATTTGCCTCTGAGATGTAGTGGCGTAGAAGTAAAAAAAAAAAAACTATTGGAAATTGGAATTTCTCAAGTAAAGTACAAATAACAAAAAATAAAATTGTACTAAAGTACTGTACTTAAGTAAATGTACTTAGTTACTTAACACCACTGGTCACGGATGGCTGATGGGTGGGCTAAAGGCAGCGCTGTGGTCTCTCGCCAGACCTGGGCTCACCACCGCCATGACACTCACCCCATCTGCTCGCTCAGGCGAGAGGCAGAATGGGTTCATTGAGCATGGCGTGCGAGGGTCTTTTCTGAATGCCTTTGCATTTGGGATGAAGGATAAAGGAATGTCTGTCTTTTTTTCCTTTTCTTTTTTGGTTTTATAGTGTGCCACTTCTCAATGCGCGGACACTTCCAACCTGCACACTCAGCTCAACGCAACGTTTATTTCTCTCCATCACTTCTCATAATCTATTGCTATTTCTGTCCAATAGTGCTCTGTCACCTCAGTGGAACTACAGCTACAGTTCTCTCTTGTCTGTCTCTGTCTCTCTCTCTTTCTCAGAAGAAGAAGAAGCTCAAGAACAGAGACAATCACACTGGAAAAACATGGATCTGTCACAGATGTATTATTTGGACTACACTTAGACTCCAAAATAAAAACAATAACACACTCTTTCTCTAGATGAAGGCAGCTTCACGGCGGAGAAGGTGTGTGTGTGTGTGTGTGTGTGTGTGTGTGTGTGTGTGTGTGTGTGTGTGTGTGTGTACGTGCACGTATGTGCACGTGCGGGTGTGTGACTGTGTGTGTGCGTGCGTGCAGCCGTGCACATGCATATGTGTGTGTGTGTGTGTGTGTGACACGCAGGGATCATTTCTAAGCAGTGCTTTATATGTGACAGGAAGTGTCCAGCAGCTCCTCAGAGGTCACGGTGAGAAGCAGAGAGGTCATCCCTCCCTCAGCCAACACCCTCCTTCATGATCAAACAGAGGTACAGACACCCATGGCCGCCGCGTCCCGCCGTCCGTCTGCGTCCCTAGCTCCGACCGTGCCATTTGAGTTTTACTGATTGAAATCAAATGGGGGGGAGCTCCATGCAGTACCGCTGGCATAAAAACGCTAATTTAATTATCCTTTCATCTTTTCAAAGGTGTCTCATCATCAGCAAAAGGAAGTGGCCACCAGTTATGGAAACCATTACAATGAAACAGGTGGGGCGCAATGTTCAATTCTCTACCTTTTTATCACACAATATACAATAAGCATTAAGAGTCCCAGTCTTGGAAAAAAGTACTCAATTGCTAAAGTAAAAGTATCAATACTGCAATGTAGAACTACACCGTTAACTAAGTAGAAGTCCGGAATTCAGAATTTACTTGAGTACAAAAGTATTGGCTACTTAAAGTACGAAAAGTAGAACGTAGTATTTATGCAGAATGTCTCATTACAGGTTTTCAAATCATACTATAATTCAGTCAATGTCCGTCTGTGTGTGTGTGTGTCTGTGTGTGTGTCTGTCTGTGTGTCAGAAACAGTGCATTATCTCATCATTGCCTGCACCAATCACTCCCACTTTTCACACAGGCATTGACCATATGAATATGGAGGTCTTTTTTCGATTTGACACATTAATGATTAATAATGAATTTATTAGTGAATTAAAACGCACCCGGGCGCAGTACCCCCCCATGGCTACAAGAGGGGGGCAAATATCTCACAACGGGTAATGGCTAGTATATACAAATATTTAGAAAATAGCAGATCTACAAGCTCACAATGCATCACATTGTGAACTTATTTTCAAATGGCCAAAGAATATTATTATATAGGGCTGAAGTGGTTAATGCATGTTTTGTAATCATAATCCAAATCTACAAAGTAACTAGTAACTATAAAGCTGTCAAATAAATAGTGGAGTACAAATACAATATTTACCTAGATGTAGTGGAGTAGAAGTAAAAATATTGGAAATTGAAAATATTCAAGTAAAGTGCAAATATCTCAAAACTGTATTTTGTACAGTACTTATGTAAATGTAGTTAGTTACGTTCCACCACTGGTAATTTGCACTTTCTTTTCCATTTCACTAGCTGCTGTACATTGGGTCCAGTATACAGTACGCATAAAGAGTCCTATGTAGGCTATAATATAAGCGTAGGGAATGAATTGACAGCACCAGTGATTCTGCTTTTCAGTGCATAGCAGTGAGTCTAATCAGGGATAACTGAGGAAGCTACAATATTGGAGAGTGGAAATTGGGCAATCACAGCTGCATGGTTTTTGGAAAATGAAAACTACTCAGCTTTTTAATGAAATGATTGTATTTCCCTTTCCAATCCCCCCTGAGCTTCCCTTTACTGTGAATGGCTTAACCCATTAAGACCTTGAACGTACTTTAGCTTTTGAAAAATGGCAGATATACCAGCTCATAGCGCCCTATGTCCTTGTAGATCTGCTAGTTTTGAAAAATAATGGAAATGTGTGCAATTCTCTTAAGAATATATTCTTTCACAGCAAATATTTTCAACTCATATCTTTGCTTCTGGGGCTCCCTAAAACAAAATAGTTTGAGATGGGGGTCTGACTCTGCGGCCAAATACATGTCATTCTGGGGGTCCTGGACATGAAAAGGTTTGAGAACCACTGGCATAGAAACATAGAAAACTGATCTAGAAGACATTTGTATAATCTGCAGGTCTCCGGTCTTAATGACTTAATGAGGCAGTCTTGGTCTTCTTTGTGTTTAATTTAGTCACAGTCATCGGCGGAGGAGAGGACCCACCAAAGGTTTCCATGCAGGCGTTGAAGCAACAGTACGAGAAAAGCGTGGAGGAGGCGGCACCAAGCAAGCAAATTAAGGTAATGAATGTTTGTCTGTTTATCCAAGTGGAAGATATTATGGTGATTTCATTAAGTTGAGATGAGGCCGCATCAGAATCATCAAAGCCTGGAAATTGGGCGCGCTAGGAAGTGGCCGTGCATAAATTTGGAATTGGATGAAAGGCCCTATAGACGAGGGTGTGTGTGAGGTTTTTCATGAATTAAATAAAAAGGAAATTGTGACTAAATCCTCCTTTAGACACACGTCGGGCTATTGCCGTAATCTCACATATTCCAGGCTCTGCTAATACTTACTGTAGGCTATGAATATTAACCGGCCTCTCGTGTTTATGTTTTGAGAGAGACTTGTTTCCGTCCACTGACCAAACTATGAGTTATGTTTAAGGTGGATTCCTCTTTCCTTCTTTCCGTCATCAGTCACTCTGCTCATATTCGATATTTTTCTAAACTCTATTCAACCCTTTTCTATGCTGTACGTTATCTAACTGCAACACAACTTTCCTTGCCCTCTCTCCTTTTCACAACGCTGCTCGTGAATCTACTCTAGATTGACGTGGATTACAGCCAGTTTCAGTGGGAGCCTGTTAACCAGTCGTCCAAAGGTTCCTCCACCATGACCAGCCATGAAACCTCGTCCACTGTCAAAACTGCCACTGCCTCTTCATCGGCTGTGGTGTCGGCAGCAGCCGCCTGTGAGACTGGGGTGCACTTCCCTCCCCCGCCCACAGACTTACTGCCGGTGCCACAGGAGGTTCCCACAGAGTGCTGTGTCTCTACCCAGCCGACCGACTCAGCCTCTCAGCAGAAACACACCATCGACAAGGAGCAGTACTTCAAACAGAGGAGCATGGCCGAGCTCAAGCGGCTCTACAAGCACATCCACCCGGACGTCCGCAAAAACCTGGAAACTGACTTCTTGAGCCAGGTCACGGAGGGGGAACGGGCTCACTTTGAGAGTGAGGAGGCCGTCGGGAGGGATGTGCAACAAGCGTGCTACGTGTTTGAGAACGAGGGAAGCGGTGGCATGAGCCCCGACCGGTGCCTGAGCCCTGACAGAGAGTACCTGGAGTGGGACGAGATCCTGAAAGGGGAAGTGCAGTCCATGCGCTGGATGTTTGAAAACAAACCGCTGGATAGCATTAAGGATGAGATTCCGGATGAGGATGAGGTGGGGAACATCGCCCAGCAGGAAATCATTGCTGGCAAAGATGTCCGATACACGGCGTGGATGTTCGAGACTCAGCCTATGGACGTTCTGGGCACAGAGACTGCCGATTCCACGGAGCAGACAGGAAAACAGGCGGAGCTCGCCAGGGGAGACGTCCGCACAGCCACCTGGCTGTTTGAGACGCAGCCGCTCGACTATCTGAACAAGATCTACCAAGAGGATGAGCAGACACAGGAAATCATCGTGGCGAAAGACATCACAGGGGGCGACGTTAAAACGGCCCGGTACCTGTTTGAAACCCAGCATCTGGATTCCCTCGGCAAAATGGAAACCATCGAAGAGAGCCACTTCCTGAACCTGAAATCAGAGCTGGAGGAGATCAAAGGGGAGGTGAAGATGACCACCCGCATGTTCGAGACGCAGCCCATGTGCGTCATCCGAGGAGATTCGGGGGAGATGCTGGAAATCACCACCATCCGCCGGGAGGAGACCGAGAAAGGGGACGTGAAGACTTCGCGCTGGATGTTCGAGACGCAGCCTCTGGACATGATCAGCAAAGATCCATCCCAGGTGAAGCTGATCTGTGGAGTGTCCATGGAGGATGACGCCAAAGGGGGCGTGAACAAGGGCAGGTGGCTCTTTGAAACCAAGACCCTGGATACCATCAACCAGGAGGAATGGGAAAACACCAGGAGGCAGAAGGAAGAAGTGATCGGAGCTGACGTCCGGAGGCACTGTCTTGTTTTTGAGACCCAACCAATGGACACATTGAAAGACAACACCAATGCCAGGCCTTTGCCCTCTGCAGAGGTCGTCGGTGGTGACGTGCGGTCTGCGAAGCACCTGTTTGAAACCGTGCCCATGGAAAACCTGAAGGATCTAGCTGAGGTAGGGAAGCTTCAAAAGACAGTTGCTTCCGAAGAGGAAAAGGGCGACGTGAGGCATCAAAAATGGGTGTTTGAAAGCCAGCCGCTTGAAAACATAAGGGACGAGGAAAAAGGAATACACCCGGACGGTGAACATGGAGACTCTCGACAAAGGAGATGTAACAAACTACAAGGAGAGGTTTGAAACCATGGACTTAAGCAAATGTGAGGGGACACAGAAAATACAAGTTGAGGGTGTTACGAGTGGATATGTCAAATCCAACAAGGATCTCTTTGAATCCACGCCTATGTATGCAATGCAAGATAGCTCTGGCCATTACCACGAGGTGAAAACGGTGAGGCGCGAAGAGATCGTGAAGGGAGACGTGCGGAGCTGCAGGTGGATGTTCGAGACGCGTCCTATCGACGAGTTTGACGAGAGCGTCGATAAGTTTCAGATCATAAAAGGCATATCGAAACAGGAGATTGAGTCGGGGGACGTGAAGACGGCCAAGTGGCTCTTTGAAACCCAGCCGCTCGACGGCATCAAATTCTTCAGCAATTTTGAAGACGAACAGCACAAAGCAAAGGAAGACATGCAGATCGAGAAGGGAGACGTGAAAACGTGCAGGTGGCTCTTTGAGACGCAGCCCATGGACGTGCTCCACGAAAGGGAGAAGAGCGAGACAGACGTGATGAAGGAAGTGCAAAAGGGTGACGTCAAAACGTGCACGTGGCTCTTTGAGACCCAGACGCTGGATAACATCCGTGACCACACAGAGTCAGAGACCGAGACTATCCTGAAGACCTGCACCGTGAAGCAGGAGGACGTGCATGGGAAGGACGTGCGCCTGGCTCGCTTCCTCTTCGAAACTGAGAACCTCGAGAACCTCACGGGCGACGACGTTGCCGGATCCTTCAGGAGAGTCACGGAAATCGACATCCAGTCCGGCGACGTGTCCAGGATGAAGTTCATCTTCGAGAATCGTTCCACTGACATCATGAGCTCCACCTCCGAGCAGACGATGCTGAAGCTGAAGACGGAAAAGGCGGAGGACATCCAGAAAGGAAACGTGGTCAACTGTACCTGGATGTTTGAGAATCAGTCGATCGATGCCATCCGCGACAAAGAAGCGGAGGCGAGGGAAAGCCGCACGGTGACAGACGTGCAGGGAGGCAACGTTGACAAAGGCCGGTTCATCTTTGAGACATACTCTCTTGATCAAATTCAACAGGAGTCCACCGATATTTCAAAACTCACCAGCACCATCCGGGAGGAGATAGAGAGGGGCGACGTAAGGAACTACACCATGATGTTTGAGACACAGCCACTCTATGCCATCTGTGACAAAGATGGCCACTACCATGAAGTAACCACCGTTACCAAGGAAGAAATCATGAGAGGAGATGTAGTCGGGGCTCGGTGGTTGTTCGAAACCAAGCCTCTGGATTCAATCAGAGATTCAGAGGAGGTCTATGTAATTAAAGCAGTGACTGAGGAAGGCATAGAGAAAGGAGACGTTAGCTCTGCCAGGTGGAGGTTTGAGACCCAGCCTCTGGACGAGATTGCAGAGGACATGAAAGTGAGATCCAAAATGGTGGATGACATCAAAGGCGGCGACGTTAAGACAAACAAGCAACGTTTCGAGACCGACGAGACGTCTCACAAGTACGTCAGGACGGTCAGCGTGAGTGAAATACAAAAGGGAGACGTGAGGTCGGCCACATGGATGTTCGAAACACGCACGATGGATCAGATCCACTGCGAAGGCGCCGAGTACGATGACATGGAGAAAGTGACAAAAGAGGAGGTGATGAAAGGGGACGTCAAGCAGTCAGTGTGGCTCTTTGAGAAGCAGCCTCTGGACACGATCAAAGAGACAGAGGGAACAGACTGCACGGTCCAGAGAGAGGAGATCCCCAAAGCCAACGTGAAGACGACAACTTGGCAGTTTGAAACAAACGGCCACCAATTTAACGAGACGAGCAACGTGGAGAAGACTGAAATAATTGGCAAAAGCATAAAAGAGACACTCGAGGAGCTTTACTGTCGGAAAATGGTGGATTCGCAGGGAATACTCATTGAGGCAGATGAGATAGGCGACATCAGAATGGCCAAATATAAGCTGCTGAACCAGGAGGCGCCACAGATCCAAAAGGAGGAAGTCATCAGGGGGGATTTAAATAACATCATGGTGAACCTCCTCAACCGGCGGGACGCTGCAGAAAAGGGCATTACTGTTGACGAGGAGGAGAGGGGCAACATCACCACCACCGTGAAGCAGCTGTTCCACCAGGAGAAAGGAACCAACATGGAGAAGGAGGAGATTATCCGGGGGGACATTCAAGAGGCCATAAGCAACCTGCTCAAGGAGGAGGGCTCCTCCAGGCGCGGCATTCTCATCCAAGAGAACGAGAAGGGCGACGTGCGGATGACCATCTACTCCCTGCTGAATAAAGACCAGGGAGTCAGCCAGGAGAAAGAGGACGTCGTGCAGGGCAGCAACGTCGTCAACAGAACACTGCACAGGCTCCTGTCCAACACGGACGCAGAGAAGTCGACAAAGATCCGGGTGGCAGACACGGAGAGAGGCAACGTGAGCTTTTATTCCACCTGCATCGAGTCTGGAGCGTTGGATTACCTCAAACAACTTCAGTACGACGACGAGGCACAAGAGGGGAAGACGGAGAAAGAGTGCATCATCGGCGGGGACGTTGAAGAGACCAAGAGCATCCTCAGGAAGAACCAGCACCAGATCGGACGCACGGTGGCCGAGGACGACATCGTGCCCGGCGACGTGCACAACACAGTCCAGGTGTTCATGACGGAGCCCGCCGTCACCTACAGGAACCTGGAGAAGAGAGACATCGTCAAAGGGGACCTGAGGGCGACCCTGCATTCGCTGACGCAGGCTGCCAATCAGGCGGTGGTGGTGGAGAAGGAGGAGGTGGTCAAGGGAGACATCCCCACGACGCTGAGGTCTCTGGAGGAGGCCCAGCATCAGGCCAAGGAGCTGGAGAAGCCAGAGATCGTCCGAGGAGACATCTCCATGACACTGAGGTCTCTGGAGGAGGCACAGCATCAGGCCAAGGAGCTGGAGAAGCCAGAGATTGTCCGAGGAGACATCAGGGGCGCGCTGGAGTCGCTGGAGAAATCCACCGCGACCAAAGCGGAAGCGACCGTGGACGATTTGGTTCCGGGAGACATCAAGAGCACCCTGAAATCCCTGGAGGAGTGCACGCAAGCGGTGAAAGGCATGGACAAGGAGGAAATTGTCAAGGGAGACATTTACACGGCCATGCAGAATTTACACGAGGTGTCGACTGAGAGAAAGGCTTACCAGCATCAGGCGAGTGAGCAGGGCGATGTCAGGGGCACCATCCAGATATTACTGGAACCCTCTACCTCCCCGAGGATGCAACGCCGGGGGAGCATGGAAGGAGACGTGAAAACCTCCATAAAGTCGCTCTACGAGGGACAGGAGACATCGCAAATGGAGAAAGAGGAAGTTTTAAAGGGTGACGTTCAAGGCACAATCAAGTGCCTAATGCAGAAAAAGCAATATTCAAATCCAAAGCGCATGTATGGTCACAAGAAGGCAAAGGTGCCTGCGAGGAATCCATTACCCCCGAAGCAAGTGGAGCAAAGCAAAGCAAAGCAAGTGGAGCATGAAAGCACACATGCGACTAAGAATGAGAGTGTAACAGTCAATCCGGCCCCCGCTGTGCGAAACCTCCCTCAGGGTGCTGAGTCACAGTGGCACGCGCAGCAGAGGTGCACAGAGAGCAAAGTGGTGAGAATGAACATAACCCAGGAGGAGCATGCTGCGCTCACTGCAGTCAAAACAGAAAACACACCCGAGGCCCCAGAGCAGCCCAACACCAAAGAGCAGAGTGTGAAACAGAAAACGCCACCCCCGCAGAAAGCACAGACACCTAAGCCCGCAATCATGAAACAGAAGCAGACGAGCAATAACGAACACATGGAGACGAAAGTGGTCGACGCGAACGCGACAAAAGAGGCGCAGAGCACGTCACAGATGCACGTTTCCTCTGCCACGCAAGGCCATGAGTCCATGCTCACGAAGAAGAAACAGGCTAGCAATAATGAGCAATTGGAGAAAAAAGTGATGAATATGAACGCGACAAAAGAGGCGCACGGCGCATCACAGATGCATGTCTCCTCCGCCAACCAAAGCCATGATTCCATGATCACGAAGAAGAAACAGGCTAGCAATAATGAGCAATTGGAGAAAAAAGTGATGAATATGAACGCGACAAAAGAGGCGCACGGCGCATCACAGATGCATGTCTCCTCCGCCAACCAAAGCCATGAGTCCATGATCACGAAGAAGTTTAGCACTAACGAGCAAACAGAAAATAAAGTGATTCATGTGAACGCGACAAAAGAGGCTCACGGCGCATCACAGATGCATGTCTCCTCCACCAACCAAAGCCATGAGTCCATGATCACAAAGAAGAAACAGGCTAGCAATAACGAGCACACAGAAAATAAAGTGACTAATGTGAACGCGGCAAAAGAGGCGCACGGCACATCACAGATGCATGTTTCCTCAACCAAGCAAAGCCACGAGATGAAGACAATCAGGCAGGTGCAAACCACGGTAATGGAGCAGACTGTCGCGCACAATGAAAGTGTGATGACGTCTGAGCACATGGCGGCCTCCCAGAAGCAAAGCATCTCGGCGGTCACTGGAGACAAGGGCGCCACCGCTGCGCAAAATCTAAACATCAAACACATCAAGAGTGTCAACCGTAACCTCGACATGAAAGGGAAAGGCGGCATCATGACCAAAAAGGGGAAGCCAGAGATTCACTTCCCCCCACCTCCGCCCACCTCGCCCCCTCCGCGCTCCGAGTCCGAGTTTTCCCTTCCACCGCCTCCGTCGCCCGTGGTGGAGAGCCCTCTGCCCCCCGTCCTGAGGCAAGACAATGACCTCCCCCCTCCATCCCCACCCCCGCCGCCGCCCCCCGTCGAGCCTGAGGTGGAGTTTTTCCCCCCTCCTCCACCGCCAGATTTCCTCCCCCCGCCTCCCTCACAGCAGGAGCTCAACGCCATGCCTCAGCCTCCGTCCGACAAGCCGGGCAAACCCGTCAGCAGGCCCATGTTCAAAGTCCCCATAAAGCCACCTGAGCCAGCCAAGCAGCCGATACAGGTTAAACCCAAATGGCAGAAAAAACAACCCACACCTCCACCTCCTCCCCCTCTTGCAGAGCCAGTGGCCGTGTCAACTGATATTAAAGAGGACACTTCAGTCCAGGGAGTGAAAAGGGAAGTGACTAAACAGGCAGACAGTCTGCTTCAGTCGGAATCGCGTTCAATGGCGGCGGCTGTGACAAAAATACCATCGGCGGCACAGACTCGGCAAGACGAAATGCCACAGCCACGCAAAAAACCTTTTGCCTTCAAACTGCCCCCACCTGAGGATGTCGCTGCGCCGAAGCCGAAAGCATATGCTCGCAAATTCAAAACCCCCCTCATGCTTGCAGAGGAGAGATACCGTCTACAGAGGGTGGAAAGTGAGGAAAAAGAGAAAAATATAGTTATTACTCCCACTTCTCCTCCGCCTGCTAATATGCAAGCGCATGCACCATCCTTCATCACCAGTGCTGAGCCGTCTGCAGCGCAGACAGCTGAGAGAGAAGAGACTGCAGCAGCAGCCGCACAAATTATGGTTGAAAAATCTAAAATCATTACCAAAGACACAATATCAGCACAAGAGACATCAGCAAAGAAAACCGCCCCCAACCTCCCTTTGAGCAAGCCTTTGATCTCTGTGGTAAATAGAAAATCAGCCCCCGGATCACCAAATATTAACTTAGATAATAAAAAGCACTTGGCCAGCGAGCACTCTGCTTCAGTTTGCACAGAAAAAGCGCTCGCCTCCTCCGATAACATCGCAACCAGTCAAACGATGTCTCTGGATGGGAGTCACGGTGCCTCTGTCTCGGTCGCAGAGGCTTGCCGTGAGGCCTCCTCCGTGACTAAATTCCAGTCAAGTTCCAGGGTGGTCACTTCCGTGGTGACTGAGCAGCAGCAGGTTGCTGTGAAATCAAGCTCCAAGTCTCTCACTACCACACAGAGTGCTGTCCAGGGAAATGTAAATCTCCAAAGTCAGCCTGCGGTCACAGTGAAAGCAGAGGAGCAGAGGAATATTAATGTGGCTCTCACCCAGGAGGGGAAAAAGGCTCCCTCCCAGCCCACTAAAATTCCAAAGGTTACTCCGAGTTTCAAGGTGAAAACCTTCAAGATGCCAACAGAGAAAACACAGGAGAAATGTGATACTGAGGGACAAAAGGAGACTGTGAAAAGTGAATTAGATTTACAGCTGGGCAGTGATAATATTTCACAGACAAGTGAAACGAGAGGCGTTCAGGAAAGCAGCCAGGTGACCTTGACGAGGAGTGAGGTGAAAAGGGACCTGAAAGAAAAAGAGGAGAAACGTCATATAATGGCTCCGCCGATGAAGGGAGCTAAATTGGAGGTGCAGGTGAAAAACACAAAGAAGATGTCAAAGACAGAAAATGACGTAAAGCAGACCTCTTCAATTAACGTAATGCCTAAAGACTCAAAGACAATGCCTACGGTGGCTCCTCAAGGACAGGGCCACGTGTCTGTCTCGCTCGGTCAGCAGAGCGTGAAGGCAGAGCACAGTCAAAGGCACGAGGAGCTGATAGTGGCGGAGAGCATGGTTCAGCACAGTTCCCACAAGCAGGAAACGGTCCAGATGCACAAACAGAAGGTGACGGTTTCAAACCAGCAGCAAAAAGCAACGGAGACTACCAAAATGCAGGCAATGGCGGGAAAACCTAAAGGTGAGCCCGAGGAGGGATTGATGAGAGACACCGGCAAACAACACACCCATGTAGAAGGAGCACAGCTTATTGTGGAAACCACAGTCACAGAGAAATCCCAATTAATGCAAATGCTCGTCGTTCAAATAAAAGAGCTTCAGGGCACTCCGAGCAAAATTGACTCAAATGCTGTCAGGACGATTATTGTTGAGCTCCCTGACTGGATGATGGGGCAAGAGGAGAGAAGTAATTTGAGCCAAATTGCTCTTCTGCAAAGTAAGAAAAAGTTAAAAGAGATGCTCGTCTATTTGAGGAATATCGCTCAGACAAAGCTCACTTCTTTCGAAGAAAGTGCAACAGCCATGGCACAAACGCAAGACAAAGAGGTGTTGCTCCCAGTCGCACCACCGCCCACAACGCCGCCGTTGCTCCCAAAACCTGACAAAAAAGCATTCAGCGGCTCCTCCGCCAATAAGATATCTAAAATAAGCATTGGCTCAGCTAGGGTGGAGACGCAGAAGAAGCAGGTTGAGGAGAGAAAGACTTGTCACGAGGAGCTGAGCGAGGCCACAAACATCGAACAGAGGGTGTCCTCCCCACTGATGAGCATCCGCACCCCGTCGCCCACCTTCATCAGCATCGAGTCGGTGAGGAGGTTGGACTCCCCTCTCTGCGTGACCCCCTCCCCTCCGCCCTACAGGTCCGTGGGCACACCTCCCCCGCCCCCCCGCAAGACCTACACCCCTATGTCTCACTTCAGCCGCGCCACGCCCTCTCCCACCATGAGCCGCCGAACCACCGTGCCGAAACCCCCACAGGTCGCGACCCCTCCGCCTCCCATGCCCGTGCCGGTCGAGTTTTTTGCAGAGCTGGCTGCCGAAAGGGAGCTGTCGTCCCCGATGAGTGACACGGAAATCAACATGGAGGCCTCAGGCTCTGAGCAGGACATGATGGACGTGTCAGAAATGGTGGACTCCATGAAGAGCGTCAGAGATAAGAAGTCCTTCTTTGAGGAGGCCCAGAGGGCAGAGGTCAACCGGATGTACATGAGAAAGGACCCTATCGACATACCGGAGCGACTCAGTGCCGAACTAGAAGAGGTGCCAGAAACGGTGCACGTAGATTTGCTGAAGGAAGATCTCCCCAGGGTCGACCTGTCGAGGCTGGTCAACCGATTCGAATCCCCGAAACCGAAGGTTTACACCCGGAAAGACCCTATCGTGATTTCCGAGCGGCTCGAGGGAGACGCGGACGATGAAGAGGAAGAGGAGGCGGAACCCAAAGCTCCGAAGGGCGAGGACATCACCACGTTCAACGTGAGAGCCATAAAGGACGTGTTCGAGACGGGAGAGCACGGCTCCCAGGCCGCCCGCGAGCTGCGGGAGCAGATCGAGAGACGGGAGTCGTCCGAACCGACGACGACGGGGCACTCGGAAACGACGTCCGTCACGGAGCATTTCTCCGGCGTGGACGACCACGGAAACTTCTTCCAGGGGGTGATGAGTGAGAGCGGCAGCCACGCCGAGAGCTCTGCGCTCCTCCGCGGGAACCCTCCGTCGTACGCCGACGTGGTGAAGGGGAGTGACCTGGTGCCCCCGGGGCCGGACGCCTCCGCCGAAGACCTGCTGAGGAGCTTCCAGCAGTCGTGGGCCGAGAGCCAGGGCGTGTTCCAGAACCTGGGCTTCAGCCAGGTCACGTCGGAGCAGAGGACGACGTCGTCGCATCTCGTCACAACGTCACACCGCCAGCAGGAGTCTGTCGTGACGGGTAAACGGCGTGCAGCATGAGGAATCTAACTGAGTGACGGTGTGTTTAACATGATTATTGTGTGTGTGCGTCAACTACACGTTTGCGAACTATACGAATATCAGCTGCACTTTGGACACACAAACGCATGCACACACACACACACACACACACACACACACACACACACACACACACTGTTGTTGCTACTGTCTTCGAAAACGTACTAATCCTTCTGCTATCCTAGTAGATTTCATTATACTTGTTTAGTGTCTTCTCTTCAACCCAACATTTGTATTAAAGTTTTTTTCTTTCTCTTACCTAATCCGGCCTAAAGCCTGAATTGTCCTTCAGTTGTGCCCAGTGTCAAACACCGAAAATAGCTAATACACAAGCTCACGACGGGTCACACTGTGATGCTTTGTGAGCCTGTGGTTCTGCTAGTTTTGGTGAGTGACACTGTACTGCAAATATAAATCCGACATAACTCTAATCCCTGAATCACTTCCTGATTGTAATTCGGACTAAAAAGGATTAAACAAGCATTTATCATGTGAGGACCAGGAAAATTATCCTCACAATGTCTGTTTCCAAACTTTCACTATAGTTGTGGGGACGTTTGACCCTCAGTCACAAGTGTACTATACGCACACACACACACACACACACACACACACACACACACACACACACAAGAATAATTTTTTTCTTTAAAGTATGCGTATGCATAAGGTGCTTCATTTTCTTTCATGATCTTCTCATCGACTTTTCTTTATTTAAAACATTTATTTCAATAGCTGCTTATATCTGCCTAAGTAGTATTATACAATCTTCCAAGACTATAAACACAGTATACTCGTTAATCCCTTGTAATGTGTGGTGTGAGGCTTGGTGTCAACAAGGATTAACAACATATTGCTCTAATTTTGTAATGCTTGGTTGCGTGTGTGACATTATTGTTTTTTTCTTGGAACAGACTGTTGACTTGATTCCCATGGGGGAGCACTCAAACTTTGGATGCATGCCAGGATTAGGCATCAAGGGGGCTTTAACAAGGTTTTCCCTAGAAAAGAAGGTGGGGTGGGGGGGTTAATATGTTGTTCTCTAAGAAAGCACAAAAGCCTTTTTTCCCACAGGCTCTCAGATTGTAATCGTTCATATTGTTGTCAAATTGGGGGAATTAACCAACTGTTCATCAAAAAGTGGGCTTCAAAAACCAGGGCATTAGAAACAATATGGCATTATATATTTGTAATAGTTATTTTTTAGAAGTAGACATCGGCCCCTTATTTATTCAGATGATGCCAATTATATTTCTTATGTTCCCTTCATAAACAGCAGTGGCATTATACTTAAGAACATTCAAATGGGTTCCACCGACAATCTGCATTGCTAAGTGTGCTGGTAGATAATTCTAACTGTTTCATTATAACAGCATGTTGAGTTCAAGGAAAATGATTGCATTTCAAGAAGAGACAATGCTGTGCGGTGTGCCACCATATTAATTTGCTGAATCATTGCTCTCATCTTTGACATAATAAGTTCTAAAAGAGAGTTCATAACAAACAACAAATTGACATGTATATGTCTTATCTTCCATAGCAGAAAATCAGAGTTCCAGAGTCCGAAATGTGCACGGTGTGCCGGAAGAGGGTGTACCCCATGGAATCGCTGATCGCAGACAAACAAAACTTCCATAAAACCTGCTTCCGCTGTGAGCACTGCAAAGGCACACTAAGGTAAAACTATTTCACTGCACTGCTATTTTTATTTTACACGTTGTACTGTACTTTAATATAAATCTGTGCTGTTATCTTTCACAGCCTCGGCAACTATGCCTCTCTCCATGGACAGATGTACTGCAAGCCACACTACAAACAACTATTCAAGTCCAAAGGCAATTACGACGAAGGATTTGGACAGAAACCACACAAAGAGTTATGGAACACTAAGAACCAGCAGAACCCGAGTGAAAAGTCAAAAATAAAATCACCAGCACTCGAAAAGAAAGTTATGGATTCCAGAAGTCCCACTGCTCAGAGCAGCGCCGTCCCAACGAAGGGAGATACATCAGCTGTACATGACAATGAAACGGGCAAATCCCAACAGCCCAGTAAGGTTTCTGCCATGTGGCCGCCACAAATGGACTCCGCAAAGAAACCATTCAGCATGGAAGAGGAATTGATGTTGGCTAAACCTGCATGGCCCCCTCAGGAGAGTCCGGCACAGAAGGATGTAGACGAAGCTCAACGTCAGCCTGTCGAGCCTACAGCAAAAGAGAAAGATAGTCCAGCAGCCAAAGCAGTGAATGGTGTCCAGGAACATGTCCCAGTGCAGGAGAGCCCTGCTGTCGTGGATAATGTGAAGCCCAAGGAGACTGAAGCAGTTGAGGCACCAGCTAATGTCCCTCCTCCCCCTGAAAAGCCCAAAGAGTCAAACCGTGTCATGAAAGTGGACAGCAAATCAGATGCAGAAGGAAAACCAAAAGAGAAAAGCGCTGCCAATGGCGCCGGCACAACAGAGAGTGCAGAAAAGACTGAGAAGGCTGAAGTCGATGGAGCAAAGGAGAGAGCAGAAGCGACTGCGAAGGCCAACAGTGCAAAGGAGAGCGCAGAAGCCACTGAGAAAGCTAACGGCAACGGTGTGAAAGACAGTGCAGATGTGACTGCAAAGGCAAACTGTAATGGCGCGCAGGAGAGTTTAGAAGTGACTGGGAAGGCCGAACAAGAAAGTGGAAAAATGCATGAGGAAGTGAAAGTAAACGGGCACAATGGAAGTGCACCGGGTGAGAGTGTGAGCCGGGAGCAATCTCAGAAAGCAAGTGATGAGAGCGTCAACAATGGAGAGCCTGTAAAAGTCACCGTAATAGATGGGGAGACACCAGCAGAGCCGGCTGTGGATGCAAACACAAATAACAACAACAGTAATATGCAGTCACTGCTTGACCGTAAAACACTGCTTCAGGGGCTCGACGAGGTCAAAGGAGATGAAACTCTGCTGCTTTGCTTCTCAGAATCGACGCCAGCAGCGTGCTTTCTGCAAGGTGATCAGCATTACGAGGAATGCAAATGGATGCCAAGTGACGTGCTGCGATTGGCACAAAGGGAGGATGCGTTTGTGCCAGCTGGTGCCAAATCGCCGGAAGCCACAGACTACCACTCAGACACAGACATCTTCACAGAGGGTGCCGAGGGAACGTTCCCCTTTGAAGGCCAGGCCGCCGGGCCAATAACGATTGGCACGTCAAGCTTCCTCGAGGACATATTCGCTGACCTCAGCCTGCGGGGCTCCAGCCTCCTGTCCGATTTGAAGTCAGACATCTTTGGTCAGCCCGTTTCGGAGTCGGGGCTCGGCGACCGCTTGGATTTTGGAACAGAGTTGCAGCAGGGACGCACAGAAACGCCCGGGCGCATCATTTGGGAAATGAACAATGACAGCGATGGTTTTCTTGCAAACGTCAGCACACGAAGAAGGGACAGCGCGTCTCTGTGGACAGAGGATGACGCATCCCTGACCGTGGAGGAACAGATTAAGAGAAACAGATACTATGATGACGACGATGATGACGACACCTACAACTCCTAAATTTTTCTCAGGGCCTGCCTTTTCACACAGCAAAATTGAGTCACTTTAAAAACAAATTATGTAATTTTTTTAACTCTCAGAGCTGATTTTGCTGCACAGCCAGCCATGCAAATTCGTAATTATATTCACACATATATTTTTGTTCATATTCAATTCCACACCGACGTCCATGGAGAGATGAACTCAGCTGATTAATTCAGTTTTTGTACTGAGTTTTAAAATGTTATATTTAGATTTCAGTATCTAGTTTCATTTGAATGTGGTTTGGATGCACCTGGTGTGCAAAGAAGAAGTTAATGAATAGTTTTTTTTGTTTTTTGTTTTATGTTTTCTTGTCTATGTTACATGCATTTCTCAGTTGTTATTTTGTTCTCTGATTTCATTGAAAGTACCAAAGCAGGGCCTAATATGCAATACTGTGTGTGCATTCATTTGAGATGATAATATTGATTCTTTGTCGTTTCTTTTGGGTCTGAATAAAGACTTTTTCTTTCTTTTTTTCCAATCCACCTATGTATCTCTTGACATAAATAAAGCCTTGTAAAGTCTATGTGACGACTTTTTAATCAGTTGGGGGTTATGGCTGCCAGACAGTGGCGGGATAGTTTTGAGGGTTGGGGTTCTATAGTAGAATCGTGTTAAAGTCGTATGCCTGGCTATACACACTTTTCCATGCCACCTTTGTCAGACGGATGCATTTTGATTATTACCGGTACATCCTGCTTGATGGCTTTGGGTATAGGCAAATAAAGCCAAAGGCATAGCCCTATGGACCAGGGGAGATATACTTCCTGAGGCCATCAGGCTGAGTCTCTGGGCCACTGCTACATGCAGTATATATCCCATTTTTTGGGGGAACCCCTTTTGGTGTTAGCATTATGTTATGCTTTAGCTATTTAAAAATAGCAGATCTACAAGCTCATAGCGCGCCACAGAGTGGCGCGCTACAAGCTTGTAGGTCTGCTATTTTTTTTTTATCTAAGAACGACTGACATAGAAACATAGCTTTTTCAGAAAACTGTCATTTTCAAACAGTCATTTTTAGAATCTGATCTCAGGTCTCAGGTCAGAATGGGATGTGTGCACACACACACACACACACACACACACACACACACTGAATGGAGCAAAAGCACCCAATTGACAAACCGCTCAGAATCTGTAGCTCGATCTGTTACTGTTGACAATTCCTGTTTGGGAAGGGGGCCCACTGGGGGTATAAGGGGTTGCACTGATGTGCTCTCAATTATTCAACAATCTTAGCTGTAATGCTGCTAGCAACCTTTTTTTTAATTGGTCTACTTTGGAATTGCTATGATATATAATACATTTTTATGTAGCCTACATTTATATTTTTGGCAACAAGTTCCAAGTGGTTGATAGAACTGTGATCTGAGTTTCCTATTGAGGCTAAGTCCTGCAGACCGGCACAGTTGGTTCCTGCTGCAATCTATGCAGTGGTGTAAAGAAAGTACATTTACTTAAGTATTGTACTTAAGTACAATGTTGAGGTGTTTGTACTTGTATTTCCAATAAAACCTACATTAACCACCACAGACCTACCGTATGTACTGTACTTTTGGCCATTTTTGCTGTTGTTCAAATGGCCACTACCACTGTGTAGTGTGTAGCTATATGTACTGCAATGGTATCAGCATATACATTTTTCAATGGAAGAGTAGGAAAACAAAGTCCAATCACTACAGTATCTCCAAAACGGATTAATTAGCCAGTCATATTAGCCAGTGGTGGACAAAGTACAGATATTCTCCTGGTATAAATATTACTCAGCTGCTAGTGAAACTTGTTCAGTCTGGTCTGGGCTGGCCAAGGCTGGTAATCTCTATCCCGAGGGGGATAGGGGGACAAGGATTACAGGTGTATAATAATAGCCTACAATATCTGGGTACCTACACATCTGTGAGAACTCAATGGCTAAGTTATAGAATATTAAACAACTAAATATGCAAGTATATATGGGTGCAGCCACTCCAGCTTTGTCCGTCCCTCCCTCCCTATTATTTGTCCCTCCCTATGTCTGTCTGTCTGTCTGTCTGTCTGTATGTACAGTATGCATGCATAGGGTACCAACAGGGAGCGCTGTTGCACCACTCACTTCAGACAGGTCTGATTTTCTAGACACTATGATTTATTTGGAGCATACTATAGGGCCTAATGCTCCAAATTGCCTATAGTATAGGCAATCAGCATGTGTCATTAATGTCAATAATTATATGTTCCAAAACTGTTCATTTCCTATTATTAGGTGTGGTGAATTTGTAAGACACAGACCAGCTAATGATGCCTGGACATCACTAAATGTCATGTGCACATACACGCATGCACATGGATAAGTCCTGGTAATAGTGAAACATGATCAGGGTTGGGCACAGAACAGAAAGGCAAGCCAAGACAAAGGCCCATGGGTAATAAATAACTGGGGTCATTGTTAGGGGTTGAGACCCAAGGCAGTGGTCAGACCGTGGACTATCCTGATTGGCCGAGAGCCATATGAACACATGAACGCATGATAGATATAATGCCAGACAAAGAAATATCTGGGCCGGTTGTTCCCCAACTCTCTACCATGTAACTGGACATGCTCCCCGACGGCATGAGGCCGTCGGAACTATGCTGTTTGCTGTGCTGTGTACTCTGAAATAAACATCAAGGAACTGTGGAACATCATCTCGTTGTCTGTCTGCCGTGCACATTTACTCTCCTGTATGGTATTTTAATATACAACAGATGGTGCCGAAACCCGACCTTCATGGTGTCTTTTTGTGCCAGTTAGGAGCAGAACCAGCGGTTTTTTATTCAGTCTAATTATTCAGTCTAATTCGTGAACGGGGAGTTTTTGTGGACGGCGACGAAGAATTTCCAGCGGACCCGACCGTGTGCTTGTCTGCGCAGCGGGGATGATGACGACGACCACCGTGATGAGGAGTGTTGCGCGACGGGGACCGAGGCCAGCCGCCAGATGGGTGGACGGTGGAGCGGCCTGCGAGCAACAGCCAACATCACGCCGGCGTGTGGACAGCGGTCGCGGGCGGCGAGCAGTGAGATGCGGCACAGCGCGGCGGGGCTTTCCATCATCCATGGCCGATTGACCGACCTAAGCTGAGTGCCTTCGTGGACCTGATCAAGGGGTCTGTGATGAAGACGTTCCAGCCTTTTCTTTTCTCTTCGCGAGTGTTCCCAGCTCTGATGGTTCAGAGTTGGGAGGGGGGAGAGAAGAGATGATGACGACGACAGCGGCAGACAGCAGTGAACTTTTTCTCAACTTGGTTTTGGTGTGTTGACATTATAAGATATTCTATTATAGATATTGTTCTGTGTCATATGTGGAGTTGAAGTAATCTTGATAAAATAGCAGCTACGAATAGTTCAGTCTATTAACTACATTATATATTTCTTATATATGTGGGGCTGGAGTAATCTTGATAAAATAGCAACTACGAATAACTTCATATGATCAGTTGAGTGTCTGGACTAGGTTTATTTTTGATGACGACGACAGCAGAGAACAGCAGTGAACTTTTTCTCAGCTGAACGGACATTTCAAAGCAACTAGAAAGAGCGGCATACAGAAAAAGTTTCCTTTGTCATATCAGAGGCGAAGAGGGACAATTCCTTCACTCTGATTACAAATTGTGCGTTGCGTTTGTTTTCAACATGAATTAATAGGCCTCGTGTTGGTATGTTTGCCGTATAATTAGATAAATTGAGTCCTAAGTAGCCTAATTATGAGTCAATGAGGTATTTTCCTAAAGATATCAAGAGATATGTGTTATTATAGTTAAACTCTGGCGTTCAATGTTATTTCTTTTTATCTTTTATGGAATCACCACGGGTGGTTAATGGAATCACCGCGGGTGGTTATGGTCAGGATATGAGTCCGAGGAAGTGACTCAGGGTATTCTGATATTGTGTCTATTTACTATGTACTATAGCATTGGAATAGCAGAGTTTAGTGGTAAACATGTAGGTTATTGCATATCAAAAAGTGCTCTTGTAACAATGGAGCTGCAAGCGGCATGTCTTGTTTAAATGTCAGTTAATTGTACTAATCATTGCCATTATTCATTGTTTGAGATTATTTATTTGTCACAATAGTGATTAAATTACGAGGCAATTGGCAGCCGAAAGTTTACAGTGTTTAAAGAGAGTTTGATTTTACTCTTTGTGGGTCTCTAGGGCTTAAAATGCGATTTTCTTATTTTTCTCTGTTTGTGCGCATAGACGTATGAGTTGAGAGTGGTCTATTGCTTTGTTGAAAGTGATGAGATATTGGTTTTCATGTGGATCTCGAGAAGAGAGGTCCATGTGATATGGTTCATTGTCCTGTAACATTTTTAGCCATAAGAGTTTGAAGTAACACGAAGAGAATTCTCCACTGATCCGAAATTGTATATCTACCCACTGTAATGAAAATCATTTATGGCAAGTAATCTTGAATGTCTGTGTTTGAAAACCATGTTGGGGAACTTCTTATACTGTAATGCTGTTATTTGTGGTGTCTTGAATCTGTAGTGTCCAGCTGAGGGTCAAGGGGGGTATGAGCAACAGTTATGAATATGGACTATACATTTTGTATTCAACAGACTAAGTCTGTTGAAAGGGGGGAATGTGGTGAATTTGTAAGACACAGACCAGCTAATGATGCCTGGACATCACTAAATGTCATGTGCACATACACGCATGCACATGGATAAGTCCTGGTAATAGTGAAACATGATCAGGGTTGGGCACAGAACAGAAAGGCAAGCCAAGACAAAGGCCCATGGGTAATAAATAACTGGGGTCATTGTTAGGGGTTGAGACCCAAGGCAGTGGTCAGACCGTGGACTATCCTGATTGGCCGAGAGCCATATGAACACATGAACGCATGATAGATATAATGCCAGACAAAGAAATATCTGGGCCGGTTGTTCCCCAACTCTCTACCATGTAACTGGACATGCTCCCCGACGGCATGAGGCCGTCGGAACTATGCTGTTTGCTGTGCTGTGTACTCTGAAATAAACATCAAGGAACTGTGGAACATCATCTCGTTGTCTGTCTGCCGTGCACATTTACTCTCCTGTATGGTATTTTAATATACAACAAGGCTCCATCAGAAAACATTGACACACTGAAACTTGTTGCAAAGTCTTGTTGCAAAGTATTTTTCATTGAATAGGCTACTTTATTAACAGTTTGCAAAAAAGTACAGACTAGAGGTAGGCTAAATACATTTATTTATGGCTGGCAGCTGGCTGCCATAAATACAAATATCAGAGCTACAAGGGGGCTACGAAGTTTGCGACACTGTCGTGTGGGTAAACATGTCTCGAGTTGAGTGGCTTTCAAGTTTCAGCCGTGTTTGTTACTTTGTTATCGTTTTGACGCTGCACACATTTCAACATGTTCTTCTAATGGACGAAGAAGACGACTCAATTCTACTTAACGACTTCATGAGTTATTTTCAAGCGACCACTACCGAGTTAATTATGAATGTTATTTATGTAATGTGCATTATTATGAGCTATATGAATTAAGTAGCCTATAAGCCTATATGAATTGCCGTAGTTATATTGGGCTTCAGACGTTGTGAAACAGCTGAGGAAGTGAGACATTACGAGGAAGAAGATAACAAAAGGTGAGAAATGAAACTTTCTTGGCTTAAAACAAATATTGCATTTTAATCTATTAAATAGACCTTTTGTAGGCTACATGCACACATGCATCCAGTAGGCTCATATAGCCAGGTGTTACCAATAAATGTGAACGCAAATAGTCATCATAGGATATCTGTGATACTCATACAGTATCTGTTGTAGCATGCGCGCCACTATCTGCAGCCTTTATGTAACTGTCCCAGCAATGATTGATTGATTGATTGATTGAAATATTTATTAACAGTTTGCAGAATTACAGTACATTTCAAGCACAAACTCAATACAAAGACTTAACTGTGAGTGGACGACCCAATTAAGCCTTACACTTGTTTACAACAGCTATAGGGTCCACATTGTTCAATTCATCAAAACATTTAGAGACAAACAAATAGACACTTCTATGTAGTTAAAGAACAGAACAGGAATTCATACAGGAAGCAAAAAGGGAAAAAATACATATACAGTGAGGGTAAAAGAAAAAAGACAGAGTGTAGGGCGCCTGCACACAACACCATGCGTTGATGCCATGTGTGCATATGTGCAGGCACAATGGGATTTTGTAATTTTCTATTTCTATTTTCTATTCTATTTTATTGCTTACCTTTCGGCAAATACAATATGGGAACATTATAGGTACACATTGTATTTGCATGCCGTGTGTGGTGCCTGGTCTTTAATGCTGTTCAAATTATGACCTGTAGCGTCCTTAAATAAGAGAATATAAAGTAGCTCTCCTAAAATAATCGGCAGAAGGCGCACACGGTATGTTACATGTTGTTGGTTTCTTTGTAAACAGTGTTGTAGTTCCGTCGATTGTTTGTGTACGTCTCATTGTGTTTGTTTACATATAATCCGGAAGTCATGATTGACCGACAACAGTCACAACAAGGACATTCGTAGTTCATATTTCATTGTGTTTAAGAGAATATTTGTATGTTTTGTGTTGCAGTTTTTCACGGTGTCCAATGGGAAATTAAAACTACCTTAAAGATATCAGTTGGAGCGTTGTCATATTTCTGCTGGCTAGGTGCCGCTACACTTTACAATGTATTAGTTAGATTAGATGATGGATATTATAATAATAAAAATCAGTGTCAAGTAGACTTTTAATTGTATCACTCATGCTGTCGCTCTCTCTCTCTCTCCCCCTCTTGGTGCTGATTGGATTGCTCGATCCTTCCGTCCAAGCTGATCCGTGCTGTAGAGAGAGAGAGAGAGAGAGAGAGAGAGAGCGCAGAACACACTACAGCTACAGCAGCTCGCACGCACCAACACGCACGGAGCGTCGGAGCAGCGAGCAGCTACCGTGCGCACACATCCTTCTAAAGGACCAAGGACGGACACGACCACAATTAAGCACCGCAACAACTTCTTCCCCCGGACCACGTAGTGCACAACAACAACAACAGCCGGTAAGGTTCGTCCAGGCAGCGTTGCATGCATGCTGCATGCATTTCTCCTCCGACATGCTGCTTCATGTCTGTCTGCAGAAAGGAGGATGAATGATCGTGGCTATTAATTTAACCACCGGCTTGTTTCTTTGCTGCAGTCGCGTTTAAATGCCGCCGGAGTATATAAACATAAATGTCAGAATCGATCAAATACATCTACGAGAGTCTAAATCTTATATCGGATATACTGTAGTCTGTACTGCCGGAGGATACAATTTCATGCAGGACAAAACGCCCGTATAGTTATTTGGAAGTGAAATTCCATGAGCCATTGACGAGAAGTCATTGGTTATGTGGGTTTTGTATACATGTATGCTGTCTGTATGAATGGAGATGGGGTCATTGGAGTCCCATGGAGAATTTGGACAATATATGCGCTATATATTAGCATATATAAGTGTCACTGCACACACCCTATATTAGTTGCAACTATGCGTGGCTTTGATGGTTATTGGTTGAGTTTTAGTTTGTTTGTATTATTGGCTTTATTGGGATTATTGTTGGGATTTGATTATTGGGATTTTTGGAGTCTTTGTGGTTTATGATTATGATCTATTTAGGCTGTAGGCTATATTTGGTTGTAGTGCTTTCACCAGCATTTCAATGTGAAGTAGCCTATAGCCTTATTGTCAGTGACTCATTTTGAAAATGGATGTTAAGAGACACATGCTTGCTTGGAGAGAGAACGAGTAGTCTAAACCCAGAATAGTGTTAAGTAGCTAGATGAGTGTATTCATTGTGCATTGTATAATAATGCTGCACTTAGCTCCGTATCATGCAAAGTGATTCAGCTGACTCTGCCATAATCCGTGATGACACTTTCCCCCTCCCCTTTTTTTATATATATATATTTTTTGAACTTCCATTCTCTTCCACACCCGAAAGGGAAGCTATATCATTCTCCCAGCATATCAACTCCTGCAGTCAGAATCAGATACTGCCATATAGCCTACTATTGTAAAAGGTGAAAAGGACAGTAACAATTTAGAATTTAGGCATTTAGCAGACGTGCTTAATCCAGAGTGATTCACAGTAGGCAAGAACAACACATATGGTAATGCATCAAATACATAAAAATAGTCGTGATCTGAGAACCTAACATCTTTCAAACAGTGGAATATCTATACGTATTACGTATAATGAAGCTATATGATTATACACTATAGAGTGCTATATGTGTCCATAAAATGCTATCTACATTACATACAGTAAGTTGAGCCTTTGCATACGCCTGTAAGGTCGGCGACGAGTGGAACGTTGTGTGTGCGCGGGGGGGGGGGATGACTTTCCCGGGGTAAGACTCGGTAAGGGTTTTAGTTCTGTATAAGTCGAGAGGTCATAACAACGATTCACAGCCCGGTGTGATGGGCTCGTGTGGGCAGTGTGTGTAAGCCTCCGAAAATCCATTTATTTTGACAGTGCCTTTGGAACGAGAGCCTCGACCACAGAGGAATCTCAGAGGAATCTCCCCCCCGCTTGCTTTCCTTTCCTTTCCTGCAGGACTGATCCTCTCCTTTTCACATTTCTCTTTTCTTCTGTGTATTAGCCTACACATAGTCAGTTGCTTGCTGTCGTATTCCATCAATACTTTGTTTCTTCACTCGGTCTGTTGTCGGGGGAACATTAGCGGAGGAGAAGCCATGCCTCCTCTCCTCCTCCTGTGTGTGCCATCTCACTCTGTCAGCGGTGTCACATGCAGTCCTGATGCCATGGTCGTTAATACTGCTGGCTGGGCCAAATTCTCTCATTTAAGTCTGCGTGGCTGGCCGGCGCCCGGCCAGAAACTGCTATTGTGTGAGAGGGGAAAGAGAAGGGGAAAAAAAGAAAAGAAAAACACTGTTTCGTTTAATTTGAAACACACACAAGAGGACCCCATTCATCTTCCGTGACAAGGAATACAGGGGCTTTAATCTAAATGAGATAATGATGACACACCTTATCAAAACGATAGGCCGATGTGCGGTGTCGGATGACAGTGATGAAGTCAGCCTAGGATCAGAGGCGGCATCGGGAACAGAATAGATTTAATGATGAAGTCAGCCTGGGATCAGAGGTCCGGAACATCGGGAACAGAATAGATTTCATGATGAAGTCAGCCTGGGATCAGAGGTCGGGGAACAATCGGGAACAGAATAGATTTCATGATGAAGTCAGCCTGGGATCAGAGGTCCGGAACATCGGGAACAGAATAGATTTCATGATGAAGTCAGCCTGGGATCAGAGGTCGGGAACAATCGGGAACAGAATATATTTAATCGAACTGAAAAAAGCACGGCACCGTGGCGTCCATTGATCCCAAATGGACGTGGATGTGACGGCTTCCGGCGACAGTCTTATAATTCCTGCCCCTGGCTGGCCTGGCGGAGTGTGTGCGCTCTCGAGTCCACATTCTCATACTCGGTCTCGTCTCGGCCTCGCCCTTACTTTGACTTGGTCTTGACTCGGTCTCGGACCAAGGGACTCAGGACCCCACCGAGTCCACAGCAGTGAGTCACTACAATGCAATGAAATCATGTCATTATGCCCAGATTATGAGGAGCCCATTCACATTGATAGATAAGAAAGCTGTCTGGCACTTATAGACGGTTATCTCGTTGAGTAACGGAGCACAGCTGATGCGCCTGCCTGCTCTTGCAGTGTTTTCTGTACCTATATAAAATGATAAATCGACTAC
The DNA here is from genome assembly GCF_963924005.1 of Protomyctophum bolini. Lineage (NCBI taxonomy): Eukaryota > Metazoa > Chordata > Actinopteri > Myctophiformes > Myctophidae > Protomyctophum > Protomyctophum bolini. The sequence continues at coordinate 21,076,939 of NC_137885.1, read as the reverse complement.
AACACCTTTGAAGCTTATACACACTGTCATAGTGTCCTGTCTGAAGTTATACCTCATTGACTAGCGTGGCTCTTAAAACTCTGTTAGACCGACTCTCTCTCTCTCTCTCCCATTAGAATGTTCCACCGCTGAAGCACTGCGCGTTGCTAATTACACCACAAATGTGCTCGCGTAGCTGCGGTTTAACAATGTTCTATCTATGCTCTTCACACTTCATGAGTGCTGAGTATCTCTCACTGCCGTGCACAGCTGTTTATGCGTTCTGAAAGTGATTACGGTGTTGATGTTTGATCAATCATAATGTTGCTTCTGCCACTGCTTTATGCAACAGACCCCGCAAATTGCCTTGTTGCCCATTATCATTGTAAAATAATAATAATAATACAAATTATACGCCAATGATACGCTTGTTATAGCTATATGCTTACATCTTCATTGCTATATGCTTAATCTACATTCCATTGACACCTTCTTAGCCTCCACGTAATGCATGCAATATCTATGGTAAGGGCTGAAAATAATGATTAATTGGACACATATTAAACGATTACTCGATTAATCGGCTTATGGCATTTATGTAGCTATCACCTTGTAAATTTGATGTTCTGACAGAAAAGACATTTAAGATGAATAATTACGTTATTTATTACATTTTGCTCAGCTACTGATTTAGGCTACTATTGAAATAAAAGACAAATATAATTCAAATAAATCAAAGCCACCATTTACTCCTATTCTGACTATACATTTGATTAAATAATTATCTTTTAAACTCAAATAGGTCATTTTAAAATACATATTCAAGCCATAATATTGTTTTTGATCCTATAATCCTACTGTATGATACAGAGCAGTGGCATATCTACAGTAAGGCGAGGACAGGCCTGTCCAAGTCCATTTCTGCCTGGCCAAAATCCATACACTGAGAAAAAACAGAGGACAAACACCAGACCTGAGAACTATTAGTGGACAGCGGATTGGCCGTTGCGCATATCACCCATATCACCCTCAATCACCCATTGGAATGCAAATGCTGCCTTTCAGCCTTCTTTGAAAACCTTTAGTGCTTCTGATTGTGCGGGGGGGGGGAAGGCGTAGTTTTAGTGGCTTTAACAGTTCCACTGCGTAACCCACGTTCTCCGCTAATTAATCCAATATTCTACGCTGCCTAGATTGTCTTATTACCTTTGGAGCATACGCCGAAGTATTTGCAGCTTTGAACCATGAAAATCCGTCTGGTGGTTTGTTGTTGATGAGAAAAACAGGCCGCAAAACGCCGAAAACGGCAACAGCCTCCACAGCATGTTGTAGTCCAAACTTCCACTTGCATTGGGCTCATTTTCCCAGAAGCCCTAGCGGCCCGCAGAGGATGGCTTGATTTCCGGTTTCGTCATCATAAGCGACGGCCTCGTCACCAGGTCCGGGAGAAATCCGCTCTTTCTTTTTAATAATTTTAAAACGGCGAATTAAACAAATAGCGGGTTTAGCGTATTAAGCAGGGGGGAACACTGGATTAAACTATTTTAAGCCCTCAAGGTGTTTTAATGGTAATGTACAATGGAAACTCCACCTTACCCATACTGCAGGTGATCCTTTTTCTCTAAGATAGGCCTCAGAATTTAGATGTTTTTGAATACCATGTGATTCTGCATAGAGCGCCACCATTGTTATGTGTCATTATGTTGCTTTGCAGTCGCTGCTGTGTATGCGCAACTATCAGCAGATTGTAAGGGAAGACAGAGATGGCTCACTCCTCTTTAGCTTAGTTACATTTATAAGCCCCACCCAGCCTGGGTGGGTGACAGACGTGTGTGTGTAGCCTTGTTTGTTTCATGGGACCGTCAAATGACCTCGTGATCTGAAGCACTTCCGCACAATGTTGTGGTGATGGATCCTTTATTGTAGGACGCATGAGTCCATGTGAATGAAGGGATTACTGGGGGTCCTGGAAGTGACTGAGATTCCATTCACGGTTCCACAGATGAGACAAAGAGTATAATATGACATTGATGAATTTATAGCAGGGCCTCCTTAGAAGCTTTATTCTCAGGGGTGCACATATGGTTTTTGGGCTGGTTCTCAGAGGACCACCTGGAGATGTACAGATACAATTAATTACTCACCTAATTACCCTGTTCAACGTAATTCCAAAAGTGTGTACATTCAATCGTTTAAGTGACAGTTGCATGATTTTTCATATTGTGAATATATGAACTTTGGCTAAAAGCTTGTGTTTAATCCACGTTGCTTCTGGTTTACTTGGTTAGACTAGTGCTCCAAATGGTATCATAACAACTTTCCCTTGCAAAAACTGTCATGGCAGCTTGGTTACAACCGAAACAGACTTCCTCTGACTTCCTCTTCAAAATAAGAGTCACCTGTATTGATTCGTCAACACTAGTTTTATTTCGAAGTCTACTTACAGGACATGGATCGACATTTGTAGTAAATTCCTGTCCCAGCGGCCCCAGCTGTTGGTACGCAAAGCGCCTCCGTGCCTTTGATCTGCCGCGCAGCAAGCATTTTGACGACGCATGCACACCAGTTATGTGCACCCCTGGTTATTGTTTGTGTTCTGCATGCACCGCAACTTGTTGCCACACTGTTGTTCTTGTCCAGACAAATATTGAGAAGAGATCCTTCCTGTCAGTGCTCTGTGTTAAAGCGGTCTATGGTATTTTGGTGCCCTTGGGGGAATATGTATGTAGGCTTGTCAAATGTCATCGTAAGGAGTGTGTTTTATGAAGAAGACCTTTTGTATTTACCCTCCTCCTTTATTCCCCGGCACTATGGTTTTTATTTGATTTGTTTCATGGGAATTCCAGGTGTTTGAGATTGCATGCTTTTTACTTCTAAAGACATAAACGGCCTCAAACCTACTCGTATCTTTTATCAGACTACATGGCACTTTAACACGTTGGTAATTCATGAGTGTGCCTGGATAGGATACATTTACGGATTTGCCACAAACATTCTAAGTTTAGCCAATGTCATTCTGCTACAGTAAAGACTGTGAACTCTGCAAGGAGCAATACCGAGAGCCAAGCCTGTTCTGAACATATAGGTGGACACCCCAAACGGGTACTGCACTGGTTTATATAAAACTGGTTACTAACTGCAGCCTCCATCACCTCTGTACCAGACCAGCACCCCAGTAGTCCGGCAGCCACAAAATGCTTCTTTTGTTTAGTTTAGAATTTGGTATATATATTGTGTTATTGGCCTAAAATATTGTGTAGGCCCTATATACAGTACATACATTCATGAATCCACTTGCTGACCGGCTGTCAGTATTGAGCAATTCTTTTTTTATAGTGCGATATATGTGACCTGACCATACCAATGACAACCTATATAAGGCAACATTTTAAATATTTCATTATGCTTTATGTAGCATGTGACGTGTCAAACTAGGGGTTTTCATGATTCTGAATTAATTTCATTTAACCCCTATAAAAACAGTTTTTACTTAGCATTTCAAAACATTTTCAAAAGACGTTCTCAAAAGCAACATTTTTCATGACTTGAAAACTAATATATTCACTATTTTCACTAGTCGGGGTCCCGGGGAAACGTCTAATTTCTTTTTTGGGTAATGGGCTAAAACGTTTGGGAACCAGTACTTCCCTAGTGTACCATATCATTCTCTTGACACCAAGGCCCCTTTTCCACCAAAATAACTTTGTGTTCTAGAACTGGTTCCGTTCTAGATTTTTGGAAAAATAACTAATCCGGTGTAGCTTACATTAAAAACGTGTGCCCGCCGGGTGCCTGTGTTTGGTATGATGTACTAACAGACCGACAGTCATTAGTCCGACACCCTAAACCCAACCCTAAACCTAACCTCACAGAAAGCCACGGGTTAGTTTTCACCGGCCACGCATGTCTGGAGCCACGGGTTAGTTTTAACCTGCCACGGGTTAGTTGTACCCGGCCACGCATGTCGGGAGCGACGGTGTTGTCGGACTATTGCCTGTCAGACTGTTAGTATGTCCAACAAACGTACCGTATGCACCACGTGCCGGCCCACTCACTATCTCTCTTTTTTCAGCACTCTCTTTGAAAATAAATAGTAGTAATTGCCGGTTTTGAAAACACACAGAGATTGCCAATGATGTCAAAGAGATACCTTCTCTAGCAACTCCACCTTTTCACCTCTGCAGTTACACGATCTATATCTGTTTTTATTTCATTCTCTGAGGGCAGGCCATGCTTTCACATTGTGCGTTGACCTGTGCTGCCTCCCACAAACATAACCATGCCTGCTCATTCACAGACACACACACACACACACACACACACACACACACACACACACACACACACACACACACACACCACCCCCCTAGATAACCATGCATCCTCATTCACATACATACACACACAGAGACACACAATCACAGGCATGAGGTCACACTTTCATGTGCTGAAGGCAAACGCCCACCTCTCTGTCTCTTGGGGGCAGCAAACACAAATGCCTGTCGTCCATCTTGTTTAGCATGTTGCTGGGTAACAAATTAACAATCATTTCTGTCGTTGCCATACAAAGTTTTATTGGATCATTTGTAACCCCGTTAAGCATCACGGCCACAGACGCTCCAGTTTATGCCTTCCAAAGCACAGATGAAACGCTAAGCTCCCCACTCTCCCACAACGACACACTGTGAACACACAGGCCTTTTCCCTATAGCCTTTTAAACAATGACACACACACACACACACACAACCAAGCACCTGCTGCTCATGTTCAGTTATTGCAATAATTCAATCAATGAATATGAATGAACAGATGGCGTGTGTGTGCACACAAATTTGGGCGTGTGTGTGTGTGTGTGTGTGTGTGTGTGTGCACACAAATTTGGGCGTGTGTGTGTGCACACAAATTTGGGCGTGTGTGTGACTGTGCACACAAATTTGGGCGTGTGTGTGACTGTGTGTGCACACAAATTTGGGCGTGTGTGTGACTGTGTGTGCACACAAATTTGGGCGTGTGTGTGTGTGGACACAAATTTGGGCGTGTGTGTGTGTGTCCACACAAATTTGGGCGTGTGTGTGTGTGCACACAAATTTGGGCGTGTGTGTGCAAATGCGTGCGCGCACGTGGGTGTGATATCAGGACATGTTTTGATGTTGGTAATCATGCGTGATAATGGCACGGCTTCACTCAGTAAATAAGAATCTATTTTTATGATCATTTATTGAGTACAGCCTGGCCGATGCCAGGTCTGTTGGATTCGACAACGGATCCAAACATTTTGGAGAGTGCTAGACCAGTGCTAGAACATATAAATCACTCATTCTTGAGATGAGGGACAAAAGTGGAAAAAACATGTCCCACACATAAGAGCCTTATTTTATGTAAAAAATAAATTAATTCATAAAAATAAAAGCACTTGCTAAGTTAAGTGTAATACAGTTGTGTATTATTATGCCCTTAATTTCATTATAATTGTTTTCATATTCCATCTGAATTAGTTAAAAGCAGGCCCTGTACCCAAAAAGGCCTGTATTTAGCCTGTCCCCAGCAAGTGGCCACAATTTCAAACTGCCAAAAAAGTGTCTAATACTGTCACAATCACATAAATATACATACTAAATTAAAGTAGATTGTCAACAACATAGCAAATAATATACACAGTTAATTTTAATTTATATTTTCTATTAAATATCTCATATCAAATGTTCGTCCCACGTCTCCGTCAACTCCGTCAGGTTTTTTTAAAAGTCTTAAATTAATCAGAAAATATTGTCGACAGATTTAGCCTGAAGACTCCTTTTCCAAGTCCCATTTATATTTGTTGCAACAGTGGAGTACCTGGTCTGACAAGCATTCAATTGTTTGATATTTTAAACAAACAATGTTGATAACAATGTGGTCACAGCTTTTACATGTCAACTCCGTCAGGACATTATTATGATCTTTGTTAAGAATTCCAAAATAATGTTTATTATTTTAGTTTAGGGGTTAGGTTTAGCTAACAAAATTAAGCAAAAACAAAATGGCTACATTGTACTAAAGAGGGTTAAGATGAAAACAAATGCCATTTTGTCAACTCCGTCAGACGTCAACTCCGTCAGATTTTGTGTCTGACGGAGTTGACGTGTATCTGACGGAGTTGACAAAAGTGTTCCTAAAACAATAAAATTATTGTTTTTGAATAATGGGCAGTATTCTAATTTGGCACACAGTTAGAGCATGCCTTAAGGAACATTTTTGGCTATGGGGCCATCACAGATTTGTCTCGTGGTGACCATGGCAGCCATATTACAAAAGAGCCGCCACCTGATGTTATTTTACAATAACTCAAGTTCTACACCACCTAGGATCTTGATTCTGGTGACTAAGACCTCATTTTCAAGGATGAGGGATACAGTGGTACAATTTAGACTTTCCCTGTGACCATGGCAGCCATTTTTCAAAATGGCCGCCACCTGCTGTTATTTTACAATAACTCAAGTTCTACACCACCTAGGATCTTGATTCTGGTGACTAATCATACATTTTCAAGGATGTGGGGTACATTGGTAATATTTAGATTTGTCCTGTGACCATAGCAGCCATTTTTTTTTCAAAATGGCCGCCACCTGCTGTTATTTTACAATAACTCAAGTTTTAGACCACCTAGGATCTTGATTTTGGTGACTAATCATACATTTTAAAAGATGAGAAATACAGTGGTACTATTTAGATTTGTCCTGTGACCATGGCAGCCATTGTTTTTCAAAATGACCACCAACCTGCTGTTATTTTACCAATAACTCAAGTTTTAGACCACCAAGGATCTTGATTCTGGCGACTAATCATTACATTTTCAAGGATGAACTTTCTCTGGGAGAGGTAAGGGCTTATTTCAGGTGCAGGTTGAGTTTCTACTGACAGGACATTAAAAGGAGGTGGGCTTTCTGGCCTTTGACTTGCCCCTTTCAGGTACAGATGCACAGTTTGACTTCACTGGCCACTGCAGGGAACTGTGGGGGAGAAACTTTGGTCTCTTGACACCCCGATTAGGTTCAGGGTTTTTTTTGGTGGAGACTTGCCTTTCATGACATCTTTGCTGCAGCAGTTGATCTCCTTACTGCCAGTGGTGGCACACTCTGGGTCTCTGGGGCATTGTATCTTGGTGGCCTCCTGCCAGTGTTTCTCCATCCTTCTCCTGAGCTCTGTGTTCTGGGGCTCTGTTATAGTCAACTTACATTGTCTTGGCTGGAGATTGCTTTCCTGCAGGGTCCAGCCCAGTCTTTGTGCAGATGGCTGCTGGCCCACCTGGAGGCCCCAACCTCACTTCTTCGGTTGGTGTGATTAGGTGGGGTGGTCTTCCCCAATCAGGATGAGGGGTTTGACCCTTTCAAACGGCAGTCTGGCCAAGTGTCTGTATTTAGTTGTGAGTTTAGATACAGGATACGATTGCTCACCCAGCCCCAGGTGACATGAGGTGAAGGCTCCTTTGATTTGGTAACATTGCTTTGGTTGACATGCTGGGGACACAGAGAAAGACACTGATGCCTTCAGTGTCTGCACATCCTGCCTGATGGTCCTGAAGCCAAATCTTCTGTCTTCAGTCTTTCCCTCACTGTTCACTGCTCACTGTTCACCTCACCGAATTTAGCCCAAGGAGTTTGACCCCTAGTTTGGCCATAGACCCCCTAGTTTGGCCATAGCCACTTGCCCAAATGTGCCGACATGTGCTGACCTCATCACATCTGTGATGATGGCTATGGCCGTTTTTAGCCAACGTAGTGTTTTTTGTGCAAAACTAATGCTTGGAATGGATCCAGAATCATGAAAAGCCCCTAGTTTGACATGCCACATGCTACTTAAAGCATAATGAAATTTAGAACATTTAGCCTTATATTGGTTGTTGATGGTACCCAACTTTCAGCAGCTGTCAAACATGCCCCTAGGGTGGTCAAATAGAAACCAATGTGGGATATGTTAGTAGACACCTTTACAAACATTGGTGAAGAAAATTCTTGGTAAGAAATGTATTCACAGATTTTATATTATTCTGATAATATTCCCTGAGTAAATTGGTAAAATAATAGCAGGTCCACCATTTTTGAAAATGTCTACCATCCATGGTCACAGGATAAATCTAAATAGTACAACTGTATTCCTCACCCTTGAAAATGTATGATTAGTCACCAGAATCAAGATCCTAGGTGGTGTAGAACTTGAGTTATTGGGAAATAACAGAAAGTTGGCGGCTATTTTGAAAAATGTCTACCATGGTCAGTGGTCACAGGACAAATCTAAATAGTACCAATGTATCCCACATCCTTGAAAATGTATGATTAGTCACCAGAATCAAGATCCTAGGTGGTGTAGAACTTGAGTTATTGGGAAATAACAGAAAGTTGGCGGCCATTTTGAAAAATGGCTGCCATGTTCACAGGGCAAATCTAAATAGTACCACTGTATTCCTCATCCTTGAAAATGTGGGATTAGTCACCAGAATCAAGATCCTAGGTGGTCTAGAACCTAAATCAGTTAAACTTGTCAACTCCGTCAGATGTTCGTCAACTCCGTCAGACGTTCGTCCCGTGATGTTTTTGTTAATTTCCAAAGAAATAGAAAATTTGCTGTCAAATCTTTTGTGCTTATGTATTGAAACACCAACTGAAATGATACGTAATGATGATTTTTTTTTTTTTTACATGGTTTTCATGTTATAATATTGAAAATAAAGGTTGAAATGACGGTTTTGAGAAATTGGATATTTCATAATAGTGTGATATTGGAACAAAATAATACTAAAAGATTTGTATTACTTAAAGGACAACTTTAGTTTTTTTCAACCAAGGTTCATGTTTTAGGTTATTATTAGAGAAGTATAAGATGAGTGTTAATTTTCTTTCATTTGCTGCTTTCTTTCGTTTTAGGGATTTTAGCTCTTTTTGACAGGGGGGCGGGGGCATTCGAGCATGGGGCTAAATATGTATTTTTTTACCAAATTTGATGGTGATTTATTTATTTATTATTTACTATAGTCCTAATAAACCCCAGCTAATTACATCTGGCCACAGAAGATCACAGGATCTACTGGATGTGAAGGTATCCTACTGGGGGAAGGCTTATACTGTGTGTAGGCTCAATATGTCAGTTTGTCACATTCAATAGATCCTGTGATCTTTTGTGGCCAGATGTAATTTCCTGGGGTTTATTAGGACTATAGCAAATAATAAAAAAATAAATCGCCAAAATATTTTGTAAAAAAATACATATTTAGCCCCATGCTCGAATGCCCCCGCCCCCCTGTCAAAAACTGCTAAAATCCCCAAAACGAAAGAAAGCAGCAAATGAAAGAAAATGAACACTCATCTTTTACTTTCTCTAATAACAGCCTAAAACATGAACCTTGGTTGAAAAAAACTAAAGTTGTCCTTTAACTTGATTACTGAAAGCCATTATAAGATAACTGAGGACTTTATATTATTGTTGAAATGATAAAATTCAATTAAAAGGGATTTTAGTGTGTCTGACGGAGTTGACATGAATCAGGTATTAAGTGCATAAATGTCCCATTTTAGAAAGAAATGTTATGCGAAAAACCTGTTCCTTCTCAAGATTGGTAGTTGAGACCTGTGTCTACAAATACATCTATTTGATTTGAATGTATCTTAAAAAAAAAAAAAATCCAGTTTGAAAAAGGTTTTGTCCCTTATCTCAAGAATGGGTGAAATATATATGAACTTATATTAACTTGAATTCCACAATGGTCGAGTACATACTGTATACAATACTCTTACAAGCTCAGCTACTGTTATTATTGTTGTCAAAACACATTGCAATTATAGATGAACTATTTTTGTCAATGGTCGAAATATCGGTTAGTTTTATTATTTTCTTTGTGAAAATAGAAGAAGAAACTTTAGTCGCAAGGCCGATTTAGATGAGCGGTCAGGGGCGGCTGTGGCTCAAGAGGTAGAGCAGGTCGTCCAATGATCGCTGGGTCGGCGGTTCGAATCCTGGCTCCTCCTGGCCACATGTCGAAGTGTCCATGGGCAAGACACTGAACCCTACATTGCATCCAGTGGTGTACTGTACTGTACTGTACTGTACACACACATCGCTGCGTGAATGTGGGAGGCGATGATGTTGGCGTCGACTGTTCGCCGCTTCACCTCCCACTGTGTGAATGAATGGACCATTGTAAAGAGCTGTGAGTATAACCCATTCTGACCGGGCACCCATTTTGGTGTTAGCATCATGTTATGCTTTAGCTATTGAAAAATAGCAGATCTACAAGCTCATATCGCGCCACCGAGTGGCGCGATACGAGCTTGTAGGTCTGCTATTTTTGAAAAATTCGAAGAACGACTGACATTTTTAGAATCTGATCTCAGGTCAGAATGGGTTAATCAGACCAGTGTGTGTCCAGTGGAAACCTTGTATGATTCTGATCTCAGGTCAGAATGGGATAAGCTGCTCTCTCTGTATAGAAAAGCGCTATAAAAAAAATGAAATCCATTATTATTATTGGTATCCACGGCGACCAGCCTGGGTCACATGATGTCGCATGCTCTCATTTTACACCAGACAATGACATGGTGCGGTATTTTTTAAACGAGCTGTCATGAGGTCACCTGTGGCAACCACCAATCAGGGGCCAGGGACACATTGGAGCTTGGCGAGGCGATGAGGTGAACCCCCATCCCCCCCGCCCCACCCCACCCCCTCTAGTCAGGTCTGCCATTAACCCATTTTGGGGCGGGAACCCCTTTTGGTGTTTTAAACATTATGTTATAATTTAGCTATTGAAAAATAGCAGATCTACAAGCTCATAGCTTGTAGATCTGCTATTTTTGAAAAATCGTTAAAATGTGCCTCAAATCTTTCAGAAAATTGTCATGATTTAGAAAACGTATTTCTTTTTAAATTTCAACGTCAGGCCTGAATGGGTTAAAGCACGGACGCGCCGTCCACAACCCATTAGCTCTTTCAATTAAAAATGCCCTGCTGAGTCTGCGGATGCCCGGGGGTTCTGCCCCGTCGACCCCCTCCCACCATACGCATGAAAGGCTTCGAGGAACTATAAGCGGCTTCCTTCTTTAATGATTTATTTCAATCAGCCGTCTCGTTAGAGACAGTCTTCTGTCGTGCACGGAGGGAGAAGAAGAGGAGCAGGACCACGCGGCACAGCGCTGTAGATGATTTGCGGTATAGTTCTGTCTGAAGAGCGCGTCACACTACTGTAAATGGTTGCATTCATATAAGGCGCTTTACATAGATCAATGCAATCACCCAGTCGCACACACATTCACACACTGACGCCGGAGGAAACCATACAAGGCACCAACTTGCACATCAGGTGGTTCAGAGTCTTGCTCAAAGACACTTCGACACTAACTCTGCATGTGGGAGCCCGGGATCGAACTGGGAACCTTGTGGTTTATATGCGGCCAATCTACCCCTGAGCCACTGCCGCCCCTTAGTACCTTAGTGTTGCTTTGTGGTAGTTCTGTTGGATGGAGATAACTTCACTCTGTCCATACACGCACACACACACACACGCACACGAGCGCACACACTGCTATCTCGCCTTCTACCTCTACCAGCTGCAGATCAAACTTGGCTGCCGAGGCGTGCTGGTTTTGTGCACAGGGGCTCTGTGGAAAGCCCACCGAGGCCCATGCCTCCGCCGACGCACTTGGCAGTGGATGAGCGGTAGGGGTGGGTGCGCGTGTCCCCGAACTCGGGGCTTTTTAATTGGGTCCTTCTGACTGAAAGAGGACTTTGCTGGCTTGCCAAGAAGCTGGCCGGGGCGCGCTGTAGCTGCTGCTGAAAAATATCTTCCCGCCTTTCTCTCTCTCTCTCTCTCTCTCTCTCTCGGTGAAGTATATGATTGGATTTTCACTGGTGTGGTCGAATAAAGCGTGGCAGGATGGAATGGGGGCCGGGTGTGTGCGAGTGTGTGTACATGTGCATGTGTCCGTGCACGTGCGTGGGCCCAGCAGAACCAAAAGACAACTCGTGCGAGGTCACGCTTCTGGGCTGCTTATCGTGGGTGTCCTCATGGAAACCTTGCCATTCTGCATGGGAGCGATTTGGGATTGAAGCTATATGTTTTCTGTCATGCGCTGGTTACAGCTTGGTCAGCCTCCCCCACACACACACACACACACACACACACACCATAAAACCTATTCACGTAAAAAAGGGGGAAAAAAGTGACTAGCTAATAGAATATGGTCACTCATAATAAAAAGACATTCAGAGACATGACGTGTGCTTTGGACAGACACAGCGGGCGTGTCATTTCATGCAGAAAGGAGAGCATAGCTTCTAATTAAAAGCAAATGTAAGCTATTAGTGTTAATAGTGTATGATGTCAACCCTCCCTCTTTCTAATCTAGTCTATATTGCACCCTTGCAGCATGGTTCCTTCCAGACTGGTGTACAGTATGTGACCGGGGCCGGGGGCATGCACCAGAAATTAAATTCATGCTGTTTCTGATAACTTGATAGATTAATTTTATATACGGTATATACGCATCCGTTTATATTTCTCAGTGGGCCAGCATAACCCATTTGACTAGTCATGCGTGTTTGACTCCTAGGCCTAATTATAGAATTTGCACCATTACCACATTAGACACACGTAACACACCACAACAAGATGCACCGTTCATTTGCCCAGGTTCATTTCATATTATTCCAACGACGTGCGGCTGCCTGTGACGTGCGTTTTGACGAGCGTCTCGTCTTCACACAGGCCAGTATGTAAATGTGACATTTTGCTTCTCCAAATTACGTTTGCTAAATTGACTTTGATGGCAGGCCGATATAATTAACGCGGTTCAAACTGATCCCCGTCTCATCCCAGTTGGTCTTGTTAACTGCCTCTGCTTCCATTTGACGGGGGAAGAAAACCACAACGACGTAGGCAGAGACAGTGGTGGAAAGTGCATTTACTTCTAGTACTGTACTCGAGTACAACTGTGAGGTATTTGTACTTGAGTATTTCCAATACTTTTACTCCACTACATTTATTTGAAAACTATGTGGAGTTTGATTATTATGTAACTAAATACCGCTTCAGCCCCTGATTTTCATACATTTGAAATCTTGTGAAATGAAATGGGACATTGATTCTGCATAATGAGTACGTTCTACTTTTGGAACTTTATGAATACATTTTGATACCAATATAATTATGTTTGATGCTTGTACTTTTACTGGACCTTTTTTGACGAGTGAAAGGACTATTTCCCAGAACACTGAAGTCTGGCAAGTTTTCTATTCGTATACTCTGATCTGATCTGAAAAGTATACATGCCTAACATTCAAGTTAAATATCGTTTTAATGCTTGAAGTGGTTGCTCAATATATAGTATAGACTTATTCCATCAGTCTACCGTTGGGATGTAGCAAACCAATTCAATCAGACGGCTTCTTTCGCGTGTGTGTGTGTGTGTGTGTGTGTGTGTGTGTGTGTGTGTGTGTGTGTGTGTGTGTGTGTGTGTGTGTGTGTGTGTGTGTGTGTGTGTGTGTGTGTGTGTGTGTGTGTGTGTGTGTGTGTGTGTGTGTGTGTGTGTGTGTGTGTGTGTGTGTGTGTGTGTGTGTGTGTGTGTGTGTGTGTGTGTGTGTGTGTGTACTACTGCAAGATGTATTTGTTGTTCGTCTGTGATGCACTTACAGAGGCACAGAGTAAAACATATATTTTTTCCCCCATGAGCAGCAGCTGAAACCTGGGGGATATAAGTGGGGAATACAGTCAAAGGTTTGTTTGTTTTATAATCATTCCTAGCCAGTGTGTATTTATTCTCTTTCTCCCAAACTCCCAGTTGTTATACTATTTCTATACTCCCACCGATGCAGGCATATTATACCCACAAAGAGCCCGTACATATTTGATGTGGTGCACGTTTTCAAAAGCATATGCATTAGGCCTATTCAAACCCCCGTCTTGTGTCTACACGCCTCGCACCATTAACAAACAGTGGTGGAAAAAGCACTCGGGATGTTTTACTTTTAAGTAGAAGCGCCAATACTGCAATGTAGAACTACTCCGTTACAAATAAAAGTCCAGAATTCAAAATGTACTTGAGTAAAAGTATGAAAGTATTGGCATCAAAATGTACTTAAAAGTACCAAAAGTAGGAAGTACTCGTTATGCAGAATGTCAAATTTCAAGTTTTGGATCGTAGTTGCGTCGTCACAAAGCAGTGCCCTCCGGCGTGTCGCGGCGGCTGTCTCTGATAATGTCACCTCCATATGCATGCATTGTTCATGATGTGCTTTGATTACACTTCCTTGTTCATAATGTACCGTAATCAGATCTCACAGGCTCTGTGCAACACCACGAGCGAGGCAATATTTACAGATTATTACAATACTGTAGAGCAGCGTGTGCAGACATTTCTTTTTGTATTCATTTATTTTAAACGGAATGCTCTCCGGAATGTTTTAATTCTAATTTATTTTTGACATAGTGTAATTTGCATGGTTGCCAGTGGTGGAAAGTAACCACAGTAAGTACATTTTTACTTAAGTACTGTACAATTCTGAGGTATTTGTACTTGAGTATTTCCAATTTACAATAATTTTACTTCTACTCCACTACATCTTAGATCCAAATGTTGTACTTTTACTCCACTATTTATTTGAAAACTAAAGTTACTATAGTTAGTTTGTACATTTTGATTATTAATGCAAAACAAAAACATACATTAAACCCTTCTGCCCTATATATTTTGGCCATTTTAAAATAGCCGATCTACAAGATTTGTAAATTTGAATTTCTGAAATAGGACATTCTGCAAATTGAGTATACTTATATTTTGGTACATTAACTACATTTTGATACCAATACTTTAGTACTTTTACTCAAGTACATTTAGATTTCCGTACTTTTACTTGACATGGAGTAGTTCTACATTGCAGTATTGATACTTTTACTCAAGCACAACATGTGAGTACTTTTTCCACCTCTGGTCGTTGCAGTATAGGCAACCAGATTATAGTAATTGCCCGACTTTTATCATTTATTTATTTATTTTATTCCGTATACATTTTATCTGTTTACCTGTGACGTCATGTGGGTCAATACATCATCCTCATAGTGTACTGGTGCTCGAAGGAAATTGCAACCACACAGAATGTCACTTTTCCAGTTCCATAATACATTTGGTGTCGTCGTCGTCGATGATGGCTATAAAGCTACTATATCTAATTATACACACTTCATACAGTAGTATGTTTGTGTGGACGCCATGTCACACGCTCTCTGCATGTTATTGGTCATACATTATAAAAAACTATACCGTCAGGGACCCCCAACCAGGTCTAATTACGCATCAATGGGCACCACATGTTATATTTTGTGCACTGTTGGGAGCTCAGGGCCATTTATATGAAAGAGAGAGAGAGAGAGATATTTTGACCATGTTTTAACAAGCTCAGAGAAAGAGAGCACTCGTGTTCTGGGAAGTGTCACATTTTTCATCTTGTCCTCGGGTTAGAAGAATCTCTGATAACGAAAAGCCATTTATTTATCCTCCTATAATAATCTCACTCAGTCTAAAGTTGGAGCATCTTCAAGCTACGCCAAAACAAATTGATGGACAGATAATACATGATTTAATACCACCAATGGCTATGTCACACTGTCAAGATGCCTCCCTCAGAATATACGATCGAAGCCACGGATCACAATGGAGTAAATCTCTGTTAGCAAAGGATTGTTCTTTTAGTGTAATTATCATCACCTTAATGTGGCTGATAAGAGATTGTATATCATTTAGCTCCTCTCTCAACCCCCTGGCTGAGTATTTAGTCTGAAATCAATATACTCTAATCATCGTTCATCAACTTGTCGTTCCTGTCTCAGGTGAAAAGCGGCGTGTCATCTCCCGAGCACAGACACCCCATTTGACCTTTTGTTGACAGAATAAAAGCTGAAGTGAAAATGACTCAGCAAGTCATGTAATTCTGTCTGTGAGTGTCCAGGCTGGAAACTCTGCTTGGCTGGCTGTGTTACCCTCCTCTGCTTTTTGATGGCGATGCCAAAGCAAATGGATCATTCACTGTGACAAAATATGAGGGCAATGTCACGCGTGTAACTGTGGCCCAAAGCCCAGTCCACACGGCCTACACCGATGATTCCAAACGCAACAACAAGTTGCAAGGCCTGAATTGACCCATTTGTGCAGTTTTGGGATTCTGGGATTTCATTTTTTTGAGTGGTGCAACCACTCCCTTACGGAGCTATGTGTGTGTGTGGGTGGCTGGGTGGGTCTGAACACGAAAACAGCATGGCTGTTTTTCACCACCTGTGCGCAACCTAACACACACAAACACAATCGCAACTGTATATATGATGATTTTGGGTGTGCCAGTACAGGTCTACAGGACAGTACAGTAGGCTATAGGGCAGCGGTTCCCAAACCTTTTTGCACCCCCTGTTACCTCCTGACCTAGCTGACGCACCCCCCCACATGGAAATATGAATTGCATAAGCTATATAGGGACATACATTTCCTATTCATCCACATATATGCACATATATGAACGTGAATATGGCTTATACTGTATATGCAGCATAGGCTATATTCTGCATATACTTGCCATATATTGGCATAATAAGTTAATATATGTAAAATAAAACCAAGCCTTTTCATGCCCTAGAAGGTTCTCGTGCACCACAAGGGTTGCACGCACCACAGTTTGGGAACCACTGAATGGGGTACAGTAGAGGGACCCCCGCACTGCAATTCTGTCATTTCTCAACCGTTTCGGACATGGGGAGGCTAGCCGGAATCGGGACGCGACCCTGGTCGTGGTCCTGTGGTTCTGGAACTTCCGGGGACCCCCACATGGAGTTGCACCACTCAATTCACACGGGTGTGATTTTCTTTTTTAAATCCAAGTCGCTTTACATAGATTGTGCATTACATTCACCCACCCATACATTCACACACCGATGGCAGAAGAAACCATGCAAGGCACCAACCCGCACAACGGTAGCAATTAAAGGTTCAGAGTCTTGCTCAAGGACACTTTGACTCTAACTCTGGGGGACCCTGGGATCGAACTGGGAACCTCCCATATGGCTGTTCTAGTAGCCACTCCAGCCCTAAGCCACTGCCGCCCCTTTTGGGATGTGTCACGGCGTGCAGAAGCATCAATTCGTCAAAGTCTCTTTTCGAGAAGCAAAGGCCGATGATGAAATGTTTGGCCCGTCATTGTGACAGAATATTTAATGTGATATTCGTTCAGTGCCGTTCATTGTGCATCGTATATTTAACGATGTTGATCCCAGAGTTGGAAACGACAACACAGTACTTTTTGTTCCATCGGGTCTGTTATCTCATGGTGATGGTATTGTTGCAGTCATATTGCACTGTGTGCGCGTGGCAGACCGTTACACTTGCGTCAGTGCCAATCGGACCTGCTGTGTGTTTGTCCACATTAAGAGAGCAATCGGCAGTTCTGGAGAGATTGGCTCATTCTGTGGGACACAAAAAACACAGTCTCCAGTCGCAGATTCACTCTTTTCATCGACCGCACTCATTCACTCACTCACTCACTCACACACACACACACACACACACATGCACACACTTTTTGTGCCTTAGAGTGTCATGAGGTATTGGGGTAGTCTAAAGGCATGGCTGTGGGCTGGAAATTAAGTACATACTGTAACAGTGTCGATGGTCGGGGCAAAAAACACGGAAATTAAAGTAAGTGTGTGTATGTGTGTGTGTATGTGTGTGCGTGCACGTGTTGGGGAGGCATGGCAAGGTGTCTCTTCCCCCCCCCCCCCCCCCCTCCCCAACACACACACACACACACACACACACACATTTGCTGTTCAGGTTTATCATCAGCTGGGGCCCCTGTGCTGTGGAGGTGGCACATTGCCCGTTTCCTCGTGCTCATCTGTCTGCCTCGATCGGCTGCAAAAGGCCTCCCAGGAAGAGATTAGCAATCCAATAAGTCACTGGAGCAGATCCACCCGCTTCCACAGGCAGGTTCTTTCCCCCCCAAGTGAATGCTGATGAGAGGCAGCCAGAGGGGGGGGGGGGGGGGGGGGGGGGGTCTCCTGCCGTCAGTTAATCCATTTTGGGCGGGAACCCCTTTTGGTGTTTTAAACATTACGTTATAATTTTAGCTATTGAAAGCGCTACGAGCTTGTAGGTCTGCTATTTTTACAAAATCGTGAAAATGTGGCACAAATCTTTGAATATATGTATTTCAGAGCGAAACATTTTTAACTAAAGTATTGGCTTCCAGGGTCCCTGGAACTACATATTTTGAGATGGGGGTCCGTGTGGCCCCATAGAGATAATTCTGGGGGTCCTTGACATGAAAAAGGTTGAGCCCCACTGACATAGAAACATGGGTTTTTCATGGATTTCGAAGATATTTTTTTAATCAGTCCAAAATAGGTTAAAGTCCACGGCGGCAGGCAGGCAGGGGCCACGCTGTAGCCTGGGGGGGCAGGTGGTGGTGGGCCTACATGTGTTCTGCTTTAATCTAGATTTATCCACAAATTATTACTGGACACAGATACTGTTTTAAAGCTATATAGTATGTGTCACTCATACCATTACACATGGAATGGAAACAACAATCCTTCACTCTTTGTCCAGAGGCCTTCCTTGCCGCCTAACCCAGATTTGTTCAGATCCATTCAAGATAAGCGACTCCACGGTAACTATAGCACATGTCTCGTTGGATTAGGTGCTGTAGGAAAATAGCAGTGGTTTTCAACCAGTGGTCCGAGGACCACCAGTGGTCCTTGAGGAGGTTCCAGGTGGTCCCCAGCTAAATGATGGAGAGTTGGTAACCAAATGGACCCTTGTACATCTTTCACACTGTAAAATGAAACCAAATGGACCCTTATCGGTCTATCCGATGCTCTCAAGCATTAAATGGTACAGAAGTCTTAGAGAATGTAGAAGAATTGTTAGTTCGATCAACGTTTGCCTGTTATCTCCTATGGTACCGATATCAATACAGTGTGGAATTGTGGACAACATCTTATCCAATGATACAAGAATATCATTATAATTTTATAATTATAATTTTATAAAATGATGCTGACATATGTCAGGGGTGCCCAAAAGGTAGATCTACCAGTAGATCACAAGGGGTATGCAGGTAGACCACATGACATGCATGTACTGTAGTATATGTCAACAAATGGTGGTCCGTGGCTCAAATGATGAATAAATAATGGTCCTTGATATGAAAGGGGTTGAAAACCACCATGCTATGAAAATGTGAAAACGTTACCCTAGGCTATACTGTAACCTTGTTGTATCCGCACTGCTTGCGGCATCATCCCTCCTGAAATCCACATCTAAGATACTATAGTATTTCACGTATATATTTAACGCTAGAACACTAAACACAATAAAATATTTTTGTAATTTTCATAATGTTTCTGATGTCTGAGGTGGGTGGGTCTTTCAGTACCTTCATGTTACTCAGTGATATCATAGAAGGTTGATTTGTTTCCCTGCCTACATCCCAGATTAGTTTCTACAGGCAGCTGTTCGGGGGAATTTCTTCTTTCTTTTTTTTCCACTTAACCATTCTCAAAGGAGAAGTTCCCAGCTCCAATAGTATTTTTAAGAATATAAAAAAATATATATGCACATTTTTCACAGATTTTGGCCACCCCATCTATTTTTTAGTTTTTTTTGGTGAAAAGTCATGAAAATATTAAAGGTCCGCTGACATGCCCCGAAATTAATATGGGTGGTACAGCACATCACGTGGTCTGACTGAAAACAGTTTGAAACAGTTTGAAACGGGGCTACGGCGCTAGCAACAAGTGGCTATAGGTCAGGCTAGCGTTTTTGACGGTACATTTAGCGTCATATTGGCTATAAATGTAATTGAAAAAAATTATTTTTTCGCCAGAAATGCTTAGTTTGAATGCAATTGAGGTTGGCGTGGGGTTTTTTAGGGGAACTGCAGCACAAGCGCAAATTTTGGACTGGAGTCCCATGTTCCCCCGGTCGCCAACACCCCTGTCTGCCCGCTCTGAGACCTCTCAGCCCCGCAGTGCGACAGTCGCGACTACGGACGGTCTGCTGTTGTCTGGCCGCTGTGAGAGCAGCGCGACTACTGTTCTTTTCCCCTCTCAGCCGCAGGCTGACATGTACACCCTCGCTCTCACTCTGTAATACCGTAGTTAGTTACCACAACATTGTTCAAGTGAACTATAGTGTGTTTATGTTTGTATTCATTGTAATAATAAATATCGCTATGCCGAGGCATAGTCTTGCGGACGAGATCATGAGCCTCTACGGGGGACTGGGCATGTGTGTACACACACAGCATAGCAACTTATGCTACTATTTTGGTGTCACATTTAGCTTGAATACTGGGTGAAAGTCTCATTCAAAAAATTAATTTTTCGCAACATTGTTCAGGTGAACTGTGTGTTTATGCTTGTTCATTGTAATAATCAATATCGCTATGATTATTTTATTTATCGCCGCGTCGCTCCGCATGACAACATACAGTCTAGCCCGTCTCAGATGCAGGCTGCACACACACGGACGGACGTATAGTCTCTGGTCAGGTCCCCGCATTGAACTGGGCATGTGTGTACGCACACACACACACACGCAATGGCACGGAATCTGCCTCGGGCGTCTGTAGCTCTCTTCCCCGCTGTCATGCACTATAGCCGTGTGTGTGTGTGCGTACACACATGCCCAGTTCAATGCGGGGACCTGACCAGAGACTATACGTCCGTCCGTCCGTCCGTCCGTGTGTGTGCAGCCTGCATCTGAGACGGGCTAGACTGTATGTTGTCATGCGGAGCGACGCGGCGATAAATAAAATAATCATAGCGATATTGATTATTACAATGAACAAGCATAAACACACAGTTCACCTGAACAATGTTGCGAAAAATTAATTTTTTGAATGAGACTTTCACCCAGTATTCAAGCTAAATGTGACACCAAAATAGTAGCATAAATTGCTATGCTACCACGGCCACCAAGCCCGGCGAGCCCGCATAGAAGTCGTTGGGGAAAGCTTTCGCCAGTCTGACGTCAGAATCATGATAGCATTGTTTGATAGCAGTTATTAGCTCCCGAGGGGCGTGTCAGTTCTCCTTTAAAGAAGAGTACCTCAAGTTGCCTTGTATTGCTGTACTTCAATATATTTGGATGAGAAATATTTTTTATGGAATATTTTACATTGGGTAAAATATACCCGTGTTTAGTGATGGTGTAACAAAAAATATGTATAGTGTTCTAGGCTTAAAGAAATAAAAAGATTTTTGTTTTATATTCTGCAAGTGAAAGAAAGCCAAACAATCCCACACAGCCACATTAAGCACGGTTATCTTTGGCTCCGCAGCCTCTGCAAATCCTTGCCATTGTCATCCGTTATTATGCCTGTTGTTGAAAACCATGGCCTTAACACAAGCTGTTTGTTGCACAATGAAAAGCATCAAACACAAACCGAGCAGCACGAAACAAACCACCCTGGGCACAAAACAACCCATAGGCCACCCCCCCCCCCCCCCCCTCCTCGCCATTTTTTCTGCTTTTGTGTAAATGTGTTTTCTTTTTTTCCCCCTTGGGGAAACACAAAAGAACCTGTAACACCCAGTGTCGATATATAGTCTTCCTCCCCTGTATATATGACCCCTGGTTTTCTGTTGCCATGCAGGGCTTGCAGGCCCGTGCTGTGAATGTATATGCGGGCATTACTTACTTAACCTGACCTGAGATCAGATTCTAAAAATGACAGTTTTCTGAAAAAGCTCTGTTTCTATGTCAGTGGTTCTTCGATTTTTCAAAAATAGCACACCAACAAGCTCATAGCGCGCCACTCGGTGGCGCGCTATGAGCTTGTAGATCTGCTATTTTTCAATAGCTAAAGCATGACATGATGCTAACACCAAAAGGGGTTCCCGCCCAAAATGGAAAAAGTATAACTCAGGTACACCTTACAAGGAAATGGTAATGAAATGGGACATGTGTCATAAGGAGTAGCCTACTTACTACTATTGGTACTTTAAGTACATTTTGATGCCAATATCTTTGTACTTTAACATTGCAGTGTTGCTACTTTTACTTCAGTAAAACATGTGAGTACTTTTTCCCACCACTGCTCTGTGGTTTGTTATCGTCACTAAAGGCTTGTTTAAGAGAGTGAGTTGGTGTCACTTCCCCAAGGCCTCTGAATCAACACTACAACGTTTTAGGATCCCTGCAGGGACAAGGAACATCTCTCTGTCTCTTTCTCTCATCTCTCATTCTCCCTCTCTCTCATGTCGTCGTGAGGTGGATTCCTTGCATAACCACAAACATGAAATGGGAAAAAAGTTGCGGATTCTAATGAAAATGAGTTACTAGTTACTTATCAAGACGATGCAATCGACCTATACCTACATATTAACCGGCCACCTAAGTCCTCTAACCTCATATCAGTTGTAACTGGCCACGTACGTCCCCTAACCTCATATCAGTTGTAACCGGCCACCTATGTCCCCTAACCTCATATCAGTTGTAACCGGCCACCTATGTCCCCTAACCTCATATCAGTTGTAACCGGCCACCTATGTCCCCTAACCTCATATCAGTTGTAACCGGACAAGTCTGTTTCATTTCCGTGTGTCCTAATGGCAGCCAGTAGGCTCCAGAATGCACGCTGTAGGTCGATTGCAACGTCTCGATTACTAGTAAGTAACCTACTGGTGATTTTCCGTTGATAACATTCTGAAAAAAAGAGCCGGCGTTCCAATATAGTTATTTCATAACTTTCACTTTCCACGAACAGTGTTGCAAAACTATCAAAACTGGCAGCTCACAACGTGTCACATCACGATGCGTCGTGTGAGCGTGAAGATCGACTATTTGTGCTACTGTGGAATGACGAAGCAGGGCATTCATTCACGGAAAAAAAACAATTGAAATATGGAGATGCAATGTTTTTGCCCGACAGCAACGGTATACGCAGACACAGAAAGCTACATTTTCCAACAACTTTGCTTTCACACGGTTATAGTTACGTAGCTGTCATGAACTTATTTCCAGCATAATGTGCACTGCCAGGCAGAGTGCCTTGTTAGCTTATTGGGTGCTTGTTGGGTTTAATTAAGAGACAAGACATGCACTGATTGGATGATGGGGAGCCCCAGGCGCAACAGGACAGTATCTGATTAAATGACGGGGAGCTCAGGCGCAACAAAGATGGAGGGATGTGATGCAGACATGACGTGTTCCTGGTCTGACACATCGTCCGCTGGGGTTGTTGTGTTCCTATGTTGATGAACCCTCAACACACACACACACACACACACACACAGGCACACGCGTGCACACACTCCTCAGCTTCAGTTCCTCTCGACAATAAAAGCTTGGCAGAGCAGTCAGGCGGGGCGTGTTGGCAGCTGTGTACCATCGTGCGTGATCTCGACACACAATGATTTTGGCATTCGCCAGGCGGCTGGGGAGACCAGGAACGAGCCCAAACTCAATATGCGTAGAGCGCTAGATAATGGAGGAAAATGAGGAGGGACATATTCGACTGCACGGTGCTGCCAGTGTTCCTGGGGGGGGGGAACGGGATGGAGAGAGGGGACGCTGATGACAGATATCAGCCTTTGGCAATCACTAGGCGGGGCACCTTTATGTTTCAGCCAAGGCTGCGTGGCGCGGGGCCCCCGGACATATGGGCTGCCGGGGCCCCAAATTAAATCTGACGTACAGAATTAGGGGTGAACCACTACTATACTTTTCATTCAGGTTAAAAACATCCCTGTCCTTGGGGAGGAGTCAAGAATCAAGCAAATCGGCAAATTGAAGATAGCCGATCTATACAAGCTCAAACGCAAACATTGGGCGACGTGCTGTGCCCTGTAGATGGGCTATTTTCGGCACGCGACCCTTTTGTACGACAAGATGTCAGTTGAATACTTCACACAGACCGCGGGCTGAAAGCCTATTGTGCCCCCACACACAGTTTACAATGGACAGCGACAATGTTTGACTGACACAGTCAATATGACGCCCTTGGCTTCACCCGAACACTGAGTGCCACGTTTAAAAAAACAAAAAATGAATCACCGAAACAAGCATTTTGGCCCTCATCATCAGCTACCAAGAGCAGTACAGATGCAGGGTAAAAATCCACTGCATGCTGGAAGCAGCAGTTAAATGATCGTCGTAAACAATTCAGTCAATATTTGTCGAGCATGAATATATATCGATGCCAGAGAAGGAATAAAGACCCACGGCTCCTGTCCAGATAATGTTCCTGGAGCTGCTTTGTGAGAACAGAAGCACTGTGTGGAGAGAGGGTTGGCAGTGGTGTGCTGTAACTCATTTATTTGAGCATTTCAGTTAGTATTTACGTTGTAAATGTTGATTATTATGACTGAACATACTTTCACCACTCCAATCCGATATACATTTCGACCATTTGGAAATAGCCGATCTACAAGCTCACAACGTGTAGTGTAGTTCGGCTATTTTCAAAAGATTTGTATACGTTTGAAAACTTGAAATGGGAGATTCTGCAATCTGCACGGTACTTTTACTTTTGGTGCATTGAGTAAATTTTGATGCCAATACTTTTGTACCTTTACTCAATTAAATATTGAATTCCGGACTTTTACTTGTACTTGTAAGTAATTTTTTCCATCACAGTGTTGGTTTGTTTTAAGACTTTACACAGGAAATATCTGTAGCTGTAGCTTATTTCACTGTTCCATATCACTAAAACACATCCCCACACGGACACAGTAAAGAAATATCATGTCATCTATATGTTTCAAAATGTAAATACAAATGGCCCCAAAAACATATTTCTAGAAAGTATAGGGATTGAGTGGCCAATCTCTATAGGTAAATGACTTGACTTGACTTCTGCCTTCTGGAGACACATCGCGCCAATGAACTGCAGCGGCCAATGAGGCATCTTTTTTTTTTTATGAGACAGCTTGTCTACCCATTCAGGAATAGCCGCCATATTTCAAGACATACTCTACTTTAAATGTATATTCCAATGGTATCTGTCGTGACTGTGTGAATGACAGATATGTCTGTCCCATTGTTTGGATGCTCTTATGCGCCGGGGCTTGCCCTGCCCCTTTTCTGTGTATATTTGGATTATGGCGTGGGCCTTAACCCATTCTGACCTGAGATCAGGTTCTAAAAGTGTCTTCTACATCCTGACTGTTTTCTGAAAAAGCCGTTCTTCGATTTTTCAAAAATAGCAGACCTACAAGCTCGTAGCGTGCCACTCGGTGGCGCGCTATGAGCTTGTAGATCTGCTATTTTTCAATAGCTAAAGCATAACATAATGCTAACACCAAAAGGGGTTCCCGCCCCAAAATGGTTTAAATAATCAATGACAGTCTGGTTGTCGGGACAGATTATGGGCGTAATCTCCATTATGTGTGCCTTTTTTATAATACTCTATCACGCTCAGACGGGGGCCGGGGGTGTACAATAAAGTCACTGTTTATAGTATGGCTGCAGAGATTGTTTCACAACATCCTATCGTATGATTTACCATCAAATATTCCATCGTTGTGGAGTTCATCCGTCTCCGTCAGTGTCATTGCCGCTGCTGGCTTTTTGATGATTTTATCCACAGAGACATTTTGATGTGGAGTGATCACGGCGTCTTGGTTAGGCGATAGTCAGAACTGACGGCTTTCAGACGATTTTCAGAACTCATTCATTTCAGAACTGACGGCTTTTTGACGATTTTATCCACAGAGACATTTTGATGTGGAGTGATCACAGCGTCTTGGTTAGGCAGACCTGACGGAGCCTGTCAGGGTGGGTGAGACAAATCTCCAACGGATAATAACAGTGGTGGAAAGTAACTAAGTACATTTACTACTAAGTACTGTACTTAAGTACAATGTTGAGATATTTGTACTTTATTTGGGTATTTCCAATTTCCAAAGTACTTTTACTTCTACTCCACTATATCGTAGAGGCAAATATTGTACTTTTACTCCACTACATTTACTTTGTTTACATAGATTTTGATTATTAACATAAAACATACATTAAACACTTCAGCCCTATATACATTTCGGCCATTTGAAAATAGCAGATCTACAAGCTCTATACATTTTGAAAACTTGAAATGGGACAATTTGCACAATTAGTAATTTCGATACCATTACATTTGTACTTTTACTCAGGTATATTTTTAATTCTGGACTTTTACTTGTAACGGAGTATTTCTACATTGCAGTATTGATACTTTTACTTAAAGGGCCACTTCACCCCTGACACAACCTGATCTTATTTTAATGTTAATGGTATTTGTAATAGATTAAAGTAGCACAATTTGAAATTTGCACCCTTTGACCAGAAAAATAATGAAGTCTGTGTATTTGACTAGGGGTTGACTGGATTGCTGAATTCCTACAATGCCCATAATGCTTTGCTGCTGTTCCTCAGGGGGAGGCTGCATGTAGGTGTGACTTTATCCTCCCATTTTCTACAAACAACAAATGCACATGGAAGTGACCCAGTATTGCCATGTCTGCTTATTATAAGCAACTTTGGGATTATTTTTGTTGCTTTTAAATATTGGTGGTTGGCTCGTTTCTAAAATGTAGTTGATATTTGGGCTTTCTTCCAAAAATTTTTTACACCAGTGGTTCTTCATGAACATGCCAAATTGCCAAGGACCCCCAAATTAATTTGTATTTCTCCATTTGTGCCATGGAGCCCTCTATTAGATATGTGTTGTTAAAATGTTTCAAAGATATTCCACATTTGCACTTTATCCACTCAAGATTTATTTTTAAATAGCCGGCTTATGTGCCTAATATGCACATAATATAAATAACCAAACATATATGTGCATATTGTTTTTGGGCTCGTTTGCACTTTGCATGGACATGGTTGCTTATTTCTCACAAAGTCAAATAACTGGCAACCTTCACGGCTTAGTTCATTGCAAGAATAACAAACCTCACGTTGACTCAGTCATACGTCCACTTTTTGCAATTTTGCTAGCCTTTTTGAAGTGGATGACTAAATAACACATGAAGCCATGTGTTCTTTCTTGTACAACGTGAAGTCTGCTTTTCCTTGAACCAGTAAACGGTTGGACATCAGATTTTGTTTTGGAAGAAAGTATTCACTCTTCAGAAATTAGACAGAGCCGCTGCATCCGCATGCTGTCTCCGTTATTTGTCGTGTAGCTTTTTATAGCAAAGCAAACTAAATATATATAGGCTAAATTATCATAGTAGCCTATCACTAAAACTAAAAAAATTGTTTCGTCATTCCCACACAATGAAGAAAGTCTGTGATTGACATTGAAGGGAGATGCATTTTATAATAAAACAAAACGTACGTTTCATATTCGTGCGACTCCCAATAATTTCAGAGAACACTGTAACCTTGTAACCACGTGTCATCATCATTTTAATTAGTGTATGTTTCACTGTAGTTCAACTGTATGGTATTGCAATCCCCAGCAAAATGATTACATGGAGAGAATGTTATGCAATATGCCATGTCTGCCAAATGAAATCGTTCAAATGAACACTTGATGGAATTTGGGGTGCAACCTCCTTTTCATTGTTTACATATAAGAATATGCAGCAAGCAGGTGTACATCATGTAAACGTTTTATTAGATAACTTCATTATAGCTGACATAAATGACATGAAGGCTTGGAAAATGGATCTTCTTTATAAGGTGAACACAACTCTTCCCTCGATGCAGCAGTTCCTCTCACGTTTTGAAGGCTGAAACGACATCCGTATTGTCTGTCCTCCTGACTCCTGTAAATCAAATGAGAACAATATATGGCCATCATCTATCCGACGTGAAGCCTGCTTTATACTTTGTTGCATGCATGTCGTTGATGCACCGAAAATAACAGACCTACAAGCTCACAAAGTGTCGAATCCGCGATGCGCTGTGAGCTTGTAGAACTTCTATTTTCGGGACCCAACGTAAACGATATGATATAACATGGCTGCGTCTATGAACTGGAATCTTGATATGAAACAAATAGTACATGACTGACACTCTGAAATACACACATAGCCTAGCTACTACCCTAACTTTATACATCTCTCACATTAAAGCAATCGATTGCTAGATTATGCAAGTTTACATAATGTTTACACTTTGCAGAAATACTATGGTTCACATGATGACGCTCACTCGTATGACAGTCATGTTTCAGGGCTACAGAAATACTTACTTGAAGTAAAAAATATCCAGGGCCAGGCTGCCGTGCATGCTCGTTTCATCTGCGCCAGGGTTGCTCTTCTGTGTATTCCGGTTCAAATAAATATTGTCCATGGAGTCCGTGGATTAGTATGATTATCACACTCTCTGCACTGCAAACGCCATGATATTAGTACACAAACAATCTGAGGAATGCAGCGGTGGGGTGGCCTGGGGTTGTAGGTGGAACGGAGTAGAGACTAGGGACACCCCTCGGGGCTGTCTTCAGGTGTAGGTGTAGCCGTGTGTAGGTGACGCGCATACTCTACGGTGACGCGAGGTTAGACTGTTGTAGTCCGGAGGGGAGGGGCCACCGTGTTAGTGACGTACATAACATTCAGAATTTACCAGGATATCTGAAAACAGAGATTGCGCACAGAAAAACCCAGAAAAAGTGTTTCTAGTGCCCTAAACATCATTAAAATAAGATCAGGTTGTGTCAGGGGTGAAGTGGCCCTTTAAGTAAAAAATATGTACTTTTTTCTCTTTCTCTGTCTTTTCCATCCACCAGCTGTCTTAAAAACCAGGAAGATACTCAATGCCGCGCGTGGCTTTTTTGCCACCCCTTGTCGCGTATATCTGCTTGTACTTTGTGTCATGCAACCCACACCACCCACTCTGTGTCTGCACTCTGCACCCCCGCCCACACCACCCACACCACCCACTCTGTGTCCGCCCTCACAGCCTGCTGTGGTCACGCCCACTCGGTGAGACTATCTCCCGTTATTGTTGAGGTTGGCAAGATGTTGGCACGCCATCGTTACTCTCGCACACGCCTCCCCTGGCAGAAGTCCCAATGCTTGCAGGCAGCTCGCGGAGACGCCAGTCGAGTCTGCCCACTCTGTTCTCACTTATTTTCACACTTTTATGGTGCGAGATTTTCTCCTTTCCCCCCCCCCTTATTAATCCCAATTTAGTCGTTATGCCAATTCCCATATTCCCCACAATTGTCTGTCCGCCTGTCATTTCTGCCCTACTGGCTCATCTGTCAATGAGGAGCCCCCACCGGGAGGACATGGCATACATGTATCCACCGTACCCTTCCCGGCTTCCTTCCTGTGAACACGGCACATTGTGCTCGTACAGACGCTGGTATATCAAGCCAGGGCCACTCCGAGGATTCAACCCCATAGTCTCCCCTATAGGGCTAGCAGATCTACAAGCTTGTAGGTCTGCTATTTTTGAAAATTTTACGACTGACATAGAAACATAGCTTTTTCAGAAAACTGTCAGGATGTAGAAGACATTTATAGAATCTGATCTCAGGTCAGAATGGGTTAACCGGCATAGTTACTTTCCACTACTTCCCACCCAATGGCCTGCTCCTGGAATTCCAACATTATCCAAGAGAAAATTGATTGTCTCTCTCTCTCTCTCTCTCTCTCTCTCTCTCTCTCTTTCCCCCCCCCCCCCCCCCTCCGGTGTACACACATCACATTCTTGTTTTCCGCGAAGGAATTATCCAACAGTAATGGTGTTTTGGTCGTCGAGTAACCCGGGCTGTAGTAGATGTGGGAGCCTTTTTTGCCTTTGGCTTTGAAAAGCTCAGCCATAATCAGTGTCACCTCATTTGTTGTATTTTGTGAAAGTGTAATGGCACAGGAATTTGTCGCGGTGATGTCGAGGCAGCTGAATGTATCGTGAAACACGGGGGACCACGGGAGAACCAGGACTTCGTGTTCAGATCAATGGCACACGGGATAAGAGATTTATTCTAACAGCATGTACAGTGCTCGGGGACTGTGTGTGGACCAGCTCTATTTGTTCTGCAGTGCAATACGGCGACTGCACTGCCATGGCATGCCATGGCAAACGGTGCCTTTATATAGCGCCTTTATCCAAGGCGCTTTGCATAGATTGTGCATTACATTCACCCATTAAACACAATCATTCACACACCGATGGCATGAGGAATAAACCATGCAAGGCACCAATCTGCTCATCGGGAGCAATACGGGGTTCAGCGTCTTGCTCAATGACACTTCGACACTAACTCTGGGGGAGCTCAGGGTCGAACTGGTAACCACCAACCTTCACCTGTAGTCGTACAGTGTACTCCAGGGGATCTCAACATTTGGGTCGCGACTCCTCGGGGGTCCCGAAATTATTTTGGGGGGGTCCCCAAATTATATATGCATATTAAAGAATATATTTTTTTTTCTTTTCTCTACTGAATGGCTGGAAATCGAACCCCTACCCAGGTGTACCCCTGGTGTGCTCACATAGTGGTGCGACCAGTGTTGATTTTGATAGCAAGATTTTTAGACTTTTAGTCATAGTCTCTTGAATAGTTTTCATTTAGTTTTAGTCACATGTGTAAACCTCACAAGTGTATCTGCCTGAAATAGCTCTCAAGCTAATGCCCATCATAGAAGAGGCGACAACAACCCAAGCATTGCGAACCGACATCCCTCTCGCGTTCGCAACGGACAGCATGTGCACCTTCTGTCTGCGACAGGAAATGATACGAAAGCACAAGCAACAACACTTCATGGCAATATGAACGTGTGCTTCATGCTTCTCAATGAAAGCATAATGAGCTCGTTCATGGAGGGGGAAATGAGTCTGCGACGGACTGCTCCATGACACATTTAACACATAACACAAATTACACCAGTTAACAGCTACAAATTTCATGGATGAGATATGATGTGCTCTCTTTTTATTAGCCACATGCACCCTGGAGTCCCTATTCTGGGCATATCATAATATAGGCCTACTGTATAGGCCAATATTCAGCAAAAGAAGCAAATCTACGAGCTTGTAGAGCTTGTTTCCGGCAATGAGATGTTCTGTAGAGGGCAAAAATGAAGTACAAGTAGTGCCTGAGGGACCCCGGCCATTGATGTACACGAGTATAGGGTTTAAGTGTTTAATTGGGTGTAGTTCAAAAAGGAAGAAAGAGAGAAAGAGAGAGTGTTGAAATATAGACACTATTATGACTATAATAATTAAGCATCTGTCTTTTTGTTTTTCTGCCAGTGTACAAATGTAGTGTAACTCCCAGGTTACGAGGCTAGCCTACAAAACCAGGGTTCCATTTCAAGATATGAATATAGCTTTAATTAATATAGCTGGCTTGTAAGTGAGTGTTTTAGTTTTAACAAATGGAACCCTGCTGGTATACGTCTCTGTTGTCTAACAGCTGAGCATTCAATGTGACCTCCTCTCGTTGAAAAACACATCACACTGTTGCAGTATTGAAAAGTACCTGGGGATAATAAGCTCAGTTTGACTCCAACCTTGAGATATCCATCTTTTATTTTATTCATGGGATGAATTATAAATGAGTATAAAACAGGGGGGGGAATTCATTTTCCCCAGGATAATAGATGATTGAAGGGCTGCACCCGATTCACGATTGTCATATTTCATATTTCACATGCTGTTTTCAATAGGCCTGCCGCCCTCTGAATGTCATTGTTGAACCAATCAGCAATCTCATTGATCCTTGGCACTTTAAGCTTTGAGCAGTGGCATTACGAGGAAGACGAAAGAGTTTGAGAATGAGATAGGACTTAAACACAGCAGGTGATGACTGAGCTTTGGTAGCTTTTACAGCAGTGCTTTTCAACCCTTTTCATATCACGGTCCATTGTATTCGTCATTTGAGCCACGGACCTTCGGACCACCATTTGATGACATTTAGCCTCTCAGACCCCAAACTTAGAATATGTTGTTACCGTTGTGATATGATTTTGTCCGCAAAATTCCATACGGTATTGATGTTGGTACTAATAGGAGAGATAACGGGCAAATGTTGATCAAAATAAAAAAAATATTGCCCAGGGTTATTTAATCCATTAAATCATAGCGCCCGTCGATTTATAGTAGTGGAGCACTTTTACCGACGGACCGGATGTTATCCCGGGTGTGGCTGAAGCAGCTAAATGTAGCCAAAACACTCTAGAGCCGATCGACAACAACGGGAGGTATGACTAAATCTACCATGACTAGTGACGGGACCGCGGTGGGCCGTCTAAGACATGATCTTTTCTTATAATTGGAACGGATGATTTAGATATAGTTATTAACGTTTTAAGATTTTCGGTCTCGTCGGCAAAACAGGGGGGGGGGGACATTTTTGATGACGTCCCACTTTTACGCAACATCGAGTGTTGCGCAACAGGCACTCCCAGGCTGTGGAGCGATGCGATCGGTCTTGGTATCAATAACCAAAACTTTGTCCTGGGCGCTGGGTGTTACTAATTGAAAGGATGGTGAATTTCGTCCTGGGCTATTTGGGCGTTAACAATAATTGATTTAACTCTCAAGAGTTAAAGATCTATAAGAGTCCATTTGGTCATTCAGCTGGGGACCACCTGGAACCCCCCCAAGGACCACCGGTGGAAAACCACTCGCTTACAGCCTTGAAGACGGATGCAGATAGCTCGCATTGTTTCGGAACCGGAATTCTCTCACATGATTTTGAAGCTCTCTTTTAGTCTGTTTAGTAATGGAAAAAGACCAGGTTTGTCTGTGAAACAACCATACTGCTGCTGCCTAGCTGTCGTCTTCTGCACATATTAAATTAGTTGCTTATGTCAGCACTTTGAACAGGGAAAAAAATAAATGGTTTAGGAGAATAATAATGTACAAAAATACCCTGTGTGTGACGGGCGGCATGTTCAAGGCTCAAGTTCAAAAGCTCAACATTGCCAGTCGGAGTGCAGGCGGAACAGAGAGAAGAGCATAAGAATACATCAAAGTGTGTGTGTGTGTGTGTGTGTGTGTGTGTGTGTGTGTGTGTGTGTGTGTGTGTGTGTGTGTGTGTGTGTGTGTGTGTGTGTGTGTGTGTGTGTGTGTGTGTGTGTGTGTGTGTGTGTGTGTGTGTGTGTGTGTGTGTGTGTGTGTGTGTGTGTGTGTGTGTGTGTGTGTGTGTGTGTGTGTGTGTGTGTGTGCATTCTGCAAGTACTTTTGGTACTTATATTTTGAGGCCAATACCTTTGTACTTTTAACTCAAGTGCATTTGGAAGTATTCCTATATTCCAGTATGATACTGTTACTTAAGTAAAACATTTTGAGTGCTTTTTGCACCACTGCGTGGGTGTGCGTGAGGGCGTGCAGCTCCTTCTCTGGCTCTTCTGTTTCCACTATAGTCCATTATAACCTGAGGCCGATTAAAAAATAAAAATCCTAAAAGTTTTCAGAAAAACCTATGCTTCTGTCAGTGGTTCTCTACTATTTCATGTCAAGCTGAATTATTACGTATTTGGCTGCAGACCCTCATCTGAAAATGTTGTTCCAGGGACCCCCCAGAAGCAATTTTAGTTCGCTCTGAAAGAATATATATTCAAAGATTTGTGCCACATTTTCACGATTAAAAAAAGAAAATAGCAGATCTACAAGCTCGTCCAGAATGGGCTATAGGCTCCTGTGAGGACGCTCATCATGAAAGCATCCCATTTGGCATTTGGGATTTGCAGAGCTCAAATTATTAATTATAGATGGAGTGCCGTGTCATTAGTTTCAACACTCCTTGGGCTAAAAACGTCCATACATGTGATGAGGTCAGCACAAATGTGATGAGGTCAGCACATTTTGGGCACATTTGGGCTGGACAAGTGGCTATGGCTGTTATAGCCTGTTTTAGTGTGTTTTGTGCAAAACTAATGCTTGGAATGCATTCAGAATCATGAAAACCCCCTAGTTTGACATGTCACATGCTACTTAAAGCAAAATGAAAGTTTGACATTTTTGACATTTTTGCTACCATGTTAGTTCACAAGGAACCCCTATAAAAGAAATTGCTCAACACTGACAGCCGGTCAACAAGTGGATTCATGAATGTACTGTATATAGACAATATTTTAGGCCAATAAAAAAGACTATATATATATATACCAAATTTCCCACTTTAAACAAAATAATCCTGTCGGCTGCCGGACTATGGTGGGTGGTGGAGCTTAAAAATGTCGTACGGGTGTCTTTTTTCAGATGATCTCACTCACTATGTTCTCATGAGCTCTCCAAAGGCTGTTTGAGAAGGTGTTGTTGAGTTTCACTGCTTGCACTGTTCTCGTCATTCTGATCATCTTAATTCACAATCAGCGCCGGGATTTCTTTCAAAATAACAGCTCGGGGTGCCGCGCAGATATGGCCGCTTTTACTCTGTAAGCCCCCCCTTCCGTTCCGGACAAAAAACGGGAGAAATACTTGTGCTTGCTTACCTCGCTATCGTTACGATAAAGTCGCTGTATAATCCCTCATATTTTACTTTACTGTAGTACTTCCAATTTTGTATGGTTCTACTCCACTACATGTCAAAGGCAAATATTGCACTTTTACTCCTCTATAATTATTTGATTACTTTAGTTACTGTAGTTACTTTGAAGATTTTGATTAATATTACAAAACCACTTCAGACCTATGGTATATACATTTGAAAACGTAGGAAATGGGACATTCTGAATGATGGGTTATATTTTTATACCAATACATTTGTACATTTAGGCCTACTCAAGTACATTTTAAATACCAAACCTGACTTGTAACAGAACATTTCGACAATAGAGTATGGATACTTCTACTTTAAAAAATAATCACACCTGTGTGAACTAAGTGGTGCAACTCCTCTCTCTCTCTCTCTCTCTCTCTCTCTCATATTAGCAGGCAACAGTGCTGCACTGTCTCTCTCTCTGTTTCTGGCACAACAGCGCCCCTACTGGTACTAATAGTCATACTCGTGCTCACAGTCACATAGGTGCATGGGTTAACGTCACATAGATAGGCGGACATGGACATTGCTGTTCCTTGGAGTGGTTGCACCACTCAAAAAATACTTTTTTCCACAGCCTCAGCTGCCATATTTGTTGAGACTTGATTCTTCCCACACACACACACACACACACACACACACACACACACACACACACACACACACACACACACACGTGCGTGTGCGCTGAGGAACGCGGCGTGGCCCAATCGTTCATGTGATCAGTGGAACTGGCGCCTAAAAATTAATAAATCACAGATTGCAATCAAGTGAGTGCTTCTTCACCATATTATCAATTTCTTTCTGGAGCATTTGTGATGCTCTCCGTATATCCTGCATAGCCCTCGGGGCGAAATGGAAACCAATCAGCACGAGCGCGCGGTGGGGGATTAAACACATCATTTGGAATGCAATGACATTCAAGGCTCTCATTAGCAGGACCTGCCCCATGCGCCCCGTCCCACTTTAGAAAAGGAAAAACCTGTGAACGTATTAAAGAAAGAGCTCGGTGATGTCGCTAAATATTACAGGTTAGAAAGGGTTACAAAACTTTGTTTCTGCCAACTGCTGTGGACATTTTAAATAAGAAAATGTTTAAATAGTTCACCACCCTAATCCCCACAGCCCATGGTCACTGTTGTGTCATGTGAATGCATTTTTTATAGTATTTTAATGCATTTGTGTTTTCATTGTTGTAAACTGACTGCCGCTGTGCCGAAGACAAATTTCCATTTTATGTAAATATGATGGACAATAAACTTTTTCTTTACAGCAATGCATAACTTATATAAAACTTGTGGATGCCAAAGGAACCTTTTTTCAATAAGATAAAGGTTAACACGGAGATTGGAATTCAGCCGGCAACAACCTTTAAATGTATTCCCAAAGTGGTCTAATTCCATTTATGGATGGGTGCCATGTGCAAGGTGAAGGGCGTCGTCCGGCTTTGCATTCCTGAATGTCATTCGGAACGTTTATCCATCTACATCATAACACTCACTCACTTACACACACACACACACACACACACGTGAGTGTACGCGCACGCACAGACACAAACACTTGAGTTGTACTTAGATGTGAGTGTGTGTGTGTTGCTCACAATGCGACACATAGTGAGCCGAGCTTGTATATTGGCTGTTTTTGGTAGCCCACCACGGACATAACTCCAACCCCTAAACCTAATTCATCCTAACCTTAAATCCAACCTGAATCCAAATTGTATTTCTTTACCATAACACAACTGCACACACACACACACACACACACACACACACACACACACACACACACACACACACACACACACACACACACACGTGCCACATGACATAGCTCTGTCTTCATTTTCTGTCTCCTGGAGGAGAACATTATCTCTGTCACTCACTCTCTCTCTCTCTCTCTCTCTCTCTCTCTCTCTCTCTCTCGACAACAGCAGCTTGTCAGCCGATATACGTGGCGCTTCTCCTCTCAGCTCCAGAGAGAGCGCAGCATATGAAGACGTGCTCTGCTTCTCCTCTCTCACATGGATTAAAGTTCTTAGTCGCCACGACTGATTTCAGTCATTTGGATTCCACAGAAGTCAGCATGTCTTCTACATAGAAGTGTGTCCTGCACCAAAAATAGGCTATCTACAAGCTTACAACAAGTCGCAGCGCAAGCTTGTAGATAACCTATTTTTGGTAATTAGTTATTCCAGTCTTCCAGAAAACCCTAATGATCTCATATTTCATAACTGCAATCGCAATGTAAACATCACACTATTACATGTGTGTGGTGGCTCCTTTCACACCGTTTCACAAATTACATATTAGGACTTGGCTTAGCAAAAAAAATTCAGTCGTGAGATGTTTTATTTAGCTTTAATCCATGCCTCTCAGCTCCACAGAGAGACTGGTGCATATGAAGATGTGGTGTTTAATCCATGCCTCTCAGCTCCACAGAGAGACTGGTGCATATGAAGATGTGGTGTTCGGCGGGGTCGAAACGAGGCGCGGTCGGCGGTTAAGTCCCAGACGCTGATTAATGACCTCAGCAGGAGGACCTCATGTTGTGCCTCTGATGAGGCAATTTGTACAGTTCTTTAGAGAGAAGGAAAACCATACAATGCATGGCAGTTTGTACAGTTCTTTAGAGAGAAGGAAAACCACACAATGCATGGCAGTTTGTACAGTTCTTTAGAGAGAAGGAAAACCATACAATACATGGTCTAATGCAACGCGTCTCCAGAGATGCATTGGCGATTTGGCGGCTACGTACACACACACACACACACACACACGCATGCACACACGCAATATTATTGTACATTATCATATATCAAAAAGTGCGACGGCGTGCCAACATTGTATAGGAGTGGGGGGTTTGTTGCAGTAACGTTGTTCACGTTTTAATAGCTCTAGTGCCATTCAGTGTTCACCATTTCCATGTGATTGCTTTTCTGATGCCGACTGAGTTGATGGCTGTGAACGGAACGCAGACATGCAGATGCAAGCATTCCCCGTCCGGCGCCCTATACATCCCATGCTGAGTAATCCGTTTGGCTTCTTGTTATTAAGTGGAACATGTTTAGGCCTGCCTTGTGAAAGGCGTGAGGCGATGCAATCTCGCTGATCCATGTCGATAGAATAAGCGTTCATAATGACCCCATTACGACGGGTCCATTTGGCTCCATTAGTGCACTGTCAGTCGCGGGTCCATTGGGAACCCCCTCGAGGAACGCTTGTCTTCATTTTTTCCATTGGCTTTGGAAGAGATTTCGGAAATCTGGTGACTTTACTGGTAATAATGTCAGACAAGACAGCCCCTCCACAAGGATGGACTCCACAATTGCAGCCGTTATTTGCCTTGCTCAAAAGCACGTTGCTCTATCATGGTTGGGGGTTTTATTGATTGATTGAATAGTTTATTAGACGGACATGTAAAAACGGCAACAGAGTACAGTCAAACAATTAGTCCATTTTTAGGCCCTATGCAATGGTTGCAAGCCCAAAGCATTGATAGTCAACAAACACCACGTTCATACCATTGCTTTTATACATATATTGTGACTGTTGTGTATGTGACACTGGCCCACATTGTGTGACTGTTGTGTATGTGACACTGGCCCATATTGTGTGACTGTTGTGTATGTGACACTGGCCCACATTGTGTGACTGTTGTGTATGTGACACTGGCCCACATTGTGTGACTGTTGTGTATGTGACACTGGCCCACATTGTGTGACTGTTGTGTATGTAACACTGGCCCACATTGTGTGACTGTTGTGTATGTGACACTGGCCCACATTGTGTGACTGTTGTGTATGTGACACTGGCCCACATTGTGTGACTGTTGTGTATGTGACACTGGCCCACATTGTGTGACTGTTGTGTATGTGACACTGACCCACATTGTGTGACTGTATTTGTGACACTGGCCCACATTGTGCGACTGTTGTGTATGTGACACTGGCCCACATTGTGTGACTGTTGTGTATGTAACACTGGCCCACATTGTGTGACTATTGTGTACGTGACACTAGCCCACATTGTGTGACTGTTGTGTATGTGACACTGGCCCACATTGTGTGACTGTTGTGTATGTAACACTGGCCCACATTGTGTGACTGTTGTATATGTAACACTGGCCCACATTGTGTGACTGTTGTGTACGTGACACTAGCCCACATTGTGACTGTTGTGTATGTGACACTGGCCCACATTGTGTGACTGTTGTATATGTAACACTGGCCCACATTGTGTGACTGTTGTATATGTAACACTGGCCCACATTGTGTGACTGTTGTATAAGTGACAATGTGTGACTGTGCACATTGTGGAGGGTGTTGCTATGAAAGAGCTGTAGTGCTCAGCAACCTTTCCTGGTTAACAAAAATAAAATAAAATAAAAATGACCCATATACAGTACTGTAGGTATATTCCCTATTTGTCATAAACGTACGTTACATTGATTCCTATTTGGGACACATCACCATACAGTAAGGGCGCCAATATCGACACCGGTGTCAGATTGGTCGCAGCGTTCCTTCCTACCCTGCTTAAATAAGGACGGTGTGTCATTGGCCTGCAGGCTCTCTCAGCTCTCCGGAGGTTAGTCACGCGTGCGTCTGTCCCGTGCACTCTACTCTGGGTTCTAACCTTCAACATTTCCAACAGCGATTGGCTCTCTTCCACCGAAGAGGCGAACGGCGTAAAATATCCAGAAATACTGTGGATCGCTGAAGTCTCAGGGAGCCGTGATGGAAGGCTCAATCAGGGAACAGGTCGAAAAAGGTCAAAATACAGCAACACTGACACAGTTTCTAGAACAACTTTATTCCTCCTGCGTTCTGTGATACTCTCTTTAAAGGAACATGATGTATCGCCTATATTATTTTCTCAGCTATGCTGTGTATGAAGCTACTGCATTGTATGGCCCACAAGCAATGAAGAACAAGCAGTGGATTAAGCGTGCATGGATGAAAAGCCACGGGGCTGGTTTCCTATGTTTCTTGTAACTTGACTAGTATGTACGTACTGTACGCCATTTACTGTTTGCACTTTAATTATACATTTGTTCCATGATATGGTGGAGATAATAATTAAAATAATCCTACTACTAGTATGAGATTAGTTAAATTGGCATCACTCGTGGCGGT
Organism: Protomyctophum bolini; assembly: GCF_963924005.1. NCBI lineage: Eukaryota > Metazoa > Chordata > Actinopteri > Myctophiformes > Myctophidae > Protomyctophum > Protomyctophum bolini. The sequence goes on along the minus strand of NC_137885.1, from coordinate 21,037,382 downwards.
CCTTGAGTAACTTTTAGCAAATTTAAACACAACGCTAATTTCATGCAGTTGAGAAACACTGTCGCAGCCATCTGAAATAACCTTGTGCACCTCCGAGAACAAACAAAGTCTTCATATTGTGTGAGAGCTGACAGGTTGCCTGTGTGCTCATTTTCATCTTCCTTCGGCACACGCTCCAGGAAAGCTTTGGCCGTTTGTCACCGGGCCTTGAGCAGGTAGTTTGTCAAACAGTTTGGGCACACTTTGTCACCGACCGTAGAATCCTTGAAATGGGAGAAAAACAGTCGAATGCCTGTTATCAGCGCTCTGGCCCAGGGAGGAGAACAGTGAAAACGAGGCAAAGCAAAGAGAAAACATTAACATTATGTTTTTGAATGTATGAATGAACCATGCCTGAGGAAAACACAGTTTGAGGAGACTCCACCTCCTTGCCAAGTGGTACCGGCATGCCACCTTGGTTGAATTTGTTGTGTTTTTCTCTCTGCATTCTACTTATCTTACCTTGGCTTTCTCCTTCTGTCGATTCTTCTCTCCCACTATTTCCGTCTCATGCGGTTTTCCTTGTGACTCGTTTTGGGAATCTAGCTATAGCCAAGTATAGTTAGAATACATGGGCCTGTCAGTGAGTCCCCCGTTTCTATATATCCACTCCCCTACACTCTCTCTCTCTCTCTCTCTCTCTCTCTCTCTCGGTTTCCTGCCTCAGCTCAGAAAAGCCCAAATAATCACACAAATTAAGATAATAATGTACATGCACGAACGTAGGCTATTTTCTCCCCAATATTTGACCACAAATGTCAATGGAACTATAGATGTAGAAGACACTGAGAAAGCAAAAGGAGAGAACGAGGACGAGGGGGGGGTTATTGAAAGAGAGAGACGGAGAGTCGGAGAGACAACACAAAGGTGGGGGGGGGGAAACCTTCTGTTTGGCTCTCCGCTGCTCCGACAGCGCTGGTCCATGCATAAATGAATATAGATGGCTTTCTGAAATGAGCGGTAGTTGCTCAGAAGCAGCTCTGTGCCAAGCTGTTGCTCTAGCTAATCAGTCTCTTCCCTTCCCCTCGCATGCACCTCCTCCGAATACAACCATCATATTCACATAACTATGGGGCTTTACCTAAATGCACTTTCATCATCTTCAGTCTTTCACGGTTCTCCGTACGGGTGTAGAAGCATTTGTCAACCAGTCGGCTTCCTCGCTGTGGAAATAGTATACGCGCGCTGGAGTTTTAAACCAGTAAGACCTCGAACGCATCACGTTTATTCGTTGAAGCTATTGTAGATCTGCTATTTTTGAAAATTCATGAAAATGTGGTGCAAATCTTTGAATATACCGGTATATATTCTTTCACAGCAAATGTCTTTAACTCAAATATTTGCTTCTGGGAACTAAATATTCCACGGCCAAATACAGATCATTCTGGGGTTTTTTTTCAGAAAACTGTCAGTATTTATAAGACCTTTTCTAGAATCTGGTCTCAGGTCTCAATAGCTTAACCCATTAATCCCTTGACCTGAGATCAGATTCTAAAAATGTCTTCTATGTCAGTCGCTCTTCGATTTTTCAAAAATAGCAGACCTACAAGCTCGTAAGTGGTGCGCTATGAGCTTGTAGATCTGCTATTTTTCAATAGCTAAAGCATAACATAGTGCTAACACCAAAATGGGTTCCCGCCCAGAATGGGTTAATGCAAGCGGTGAGCCTTATACTTTGTGCGTGCTCTCGGTGTGTTTTTTGAAAGGGTGGGGTTTGAAACTGCAGGCATTGTCTTTTTATGAAACCACTTTATCACTGTTTAGGAATTCATATGCAGTACGTTATCTCCAGCAGTCAGGGTCGGTTAAATCAATATTTGTGAACAGGGAATAACCAGAAAATTGGATGGCAAAGAATTGAACCCATGATATTATCGGAATGAAAAATCTGCTGTTGCTTCTTGTCGAGAATATATTGAGAGAAATGCTGGAGCTGCCTATGGGCCACATAGAGCAGATGTTGTATACAAACCATTTACATAATATAGAAGTGACGGTTCTTTGGCTGTGAGACATCAATCAATTAATCCATCATTAAGTACGTCAGTTAATCAGTGAACCATTCAGTGGAACAAGAATGAATGAATCAATAAAAAAGAAAAAAAAACACAAGAGCTGGAGAAGTGTAACCGACTCCACAAGATAGTTTCAATGGTTTGAACATACAGTTCCATATTGTAAAACCTATTGAATGTATTATTTTATTTTTGAGCGGTGCCTAACCACTCCATTACATAGCAATGTGTGTATTGTATGTCCATCCCTGTGTCTTTTTTGAGTGGTGCAACCACTCCAAGGAACAGCAATGTCCGTGTCCACCTATCTATGTGTGGTTCACCTATGTGTGGTTAACCTATGTGACGTTAATGAGCCAGTATAATGAGTACCAGTAGGGGCGCTGTTTCCAGAGAGAGAGAGAGAGAGAGATAGTATTTGCCTGCTAATGAGAGAGAGAGAGGGGGGGGGGGGGGGGGGGGGAGATGAGAGGAGTTCACGGGTGTGATTTATTTTTTCATTTCTCGACCGTTTCGGATGCGAGAAGGCTACCCGGAACCGGGCCCGACCCCCTGGCCGCATTCAATGCAGCCAGTCCACAGCATGTCCACATAACTGCCTATACCACGTGTAGGCGACTAGGAAATGCGGAAGTGAAATTATTGCCACCGAAGCAAAACATTGTGAAACTGACCGGTTAAGACGCATATGAGGTTAAGGGAATTATTAGAGTTGGGGTCAGATATAGGGTTAAGGTTAATAATAGTCGGACAACGCGACCAACGCCACGTCGGACAATGGCTGGCAACAACGTCAGTATGTGTAAATGTCCATACTGGCTGCATTGAATGGAGTTGATAGCGGCTGATTATCAGGGGCGTAACTAGACGTCACTGGGCCCTGACGCAGGCTGATCAGCGAGTGCCCCCCAACAGCAAAAATCACGGCACTACATCTTTAAATTGATTAAAAGTATTAACAAAAAGGGTTGCGACCATTGGAACACGTTTTATTTCTTCCCCATGTCTCGAAAATTACTCTTTTGGACCTACACGTTTTCCGACCTGACGGCAACAAAGCATTCTTACAACCTCCCTTGAACAAACATACAATACTGTACCCTGCAACGAGTGTTACTGTAAACTGCTCTTTAAATAAAACATTCATCCAAATAATACATTTCCCAGCAAGGCAGCAACATATCGATTAGTGCTTATCTTACATTTTGCTTTATCGTCTCTCTGCTCCCGCTCTAGCCCAGAGAACTGTGTACATTTCCCTGATCTCACAATACACATCCTCACGGTCACAGTGGAAAGCTTGTATGTACAATACTGTTATACTTTCCAGGGAATGTAAAATGGTATACGTGCCATACGTCCAGTGGATCCAATTCAGTTATTATGAAGTAGTCACGAGCGCGTAATACTTCTGGTGCCGGGGAATGTTTCAGAAAAGGCGCCTTCCAATTCCCCCCCCCCCCCCCCCCCCCCAAAAAAAAACGGAAGGTGAAATTTTCCATTACTACATCACGCTAGTAAGTCTGATCTCTCTTCAGAAGGGTTAGCGTATGATGAAGTCAGAAATTATGACTGCACAAATTGATCATAAAGTCAATGTTCTGAGGCAGTGTAGAATCAGAGGAAATAGGGGGGGTTTGTCGGGCCGTAAACAAGGAAGCCGTGCGTGCACACGTTGAAACCGATCGGGAGGGGCTGAGCAAGGCGCTGCCTAACCATGTCCCCTTAAAAAAAAAAGCGCTCCAGTTTTTTCCCCCGATACAAAATACCTCAAGACGTGCCCACGCGTCTTTAGCACTCCGCAATTTTATTTGATAAGACGTGTGTGGACATCCTGGGAATCAGAAGTGTTAATACTTTTCATCTGTTCAATATTTATAAAACCCACAAACTTTCACTTCATTTAAAATAGCAGATCACTATACGTGACGCACCGGGCCATGTTGTGCTGAGCTTATAGATCGGCTATCTTTGCAACCTTTGTGTGACACTGTAGTATGATGAAAAGACTTTTGATTTGATGTGATTTATTTAGAAAAGCAATCATGATACATTATAATCAGCGATTCAAGGATTACACAGTAAAGTCCAAAGACTTATTATTTCCACTGAGGTCCTCTCACACTGAACGGAACAATACTTTAAAATACATCACAAATACATACAACAGTACATATACATTACATACACAACACAACAAATACATCCCTACCCATCCCTCTAAAATGACCCTTTATAGGGGAACCTTTTCCAGTAGCCATTTACCATTTACTTTACTTTTAAAAGAAGCATCACATCCGCAATACTAGCTCTGGTGAAATGGTTGTGTACCTCGTTTACCTGCCTGAAACATGTTCTTAAAACAGTTGGGACCTCTCCGTATTTAATTGTATGGGCATAAGGCATTCATTTACAATAAAAATAATGAAACGTTGAAATATGGAGATATATGGAGATTTGCTGTCTGTTTGTGCCCGACAGCAAAGATGCGCCTGATGGTAAATTTATTGCATTTTTATAATGACTTTAGGGAATGCCTCTCATGCACCAGTACAATGGAGCAGTCCGAATTATGCACGTGGCTAAAACAACTAATGTGTTATGTGGATGGAACTGGTCCGGGCTGTGAGCTGCCAGCACTGCAGTTGAACACCACTTATGCAGTGTTAAGGGTTGTGGTCTGTGACGCGACCCCTTCCAACGAGTGTTTCTGCAGTGTCAGCTGCCGGGCATCTAGACTCGACCGTGTTCTCAGCCTCGAGTGCAACATCCGACACCTTGTTCTGCAACCCTTGATTATACCAGAGCAAACACCCTGGAAGGAAGGTGGCCTTTTGATAGCATGAGATTATAAATTCTTCCCAGTAGAATTACATTACATACAAGTATGTGAATTAATTCCTGTATGAAGCCTGGAGGCTGCAGAGGGTTTATTACAGCACAGTGTGTCACAGAGAGAGGGAAAATACAGAATAATGTTTTTTTTCCCCTGCCTGCAGTTGGACCTCTCGTGACCCCTCCTCACACTACAATCATCCTTCAGACAAATAACTGGGGGAAGTGTGTGTGTGTGTGTGTGTGTGTGTGTGTGTGCGCGACTGTGTACACCTTAAACTGCTTATTGGCATACAAACTATCACAACTGGCTCCTTATGTCTGTGGTGCGTCCGTGACGCCTTGTGGGCTTATAGATTGGCTATGTTTTGCGCGGCGCCGTCAAATCAAGCTTCAGATGTACCGTGGTATGTTTCAGCCGCACGCACGACGGGCACATATACGCACGTGCATACGCATGTGTGCTGTGCGCTTTGGCTTTGGCTTTGGCTTTTCGTCGGTGCCTCACACCTCCTCCGAGCTCCAATCTCACGAGCACATTATTCGTTTTTTTTTTCTTTCCGGGAACCACCGTGCGCGGGTCTGGATGGGGGACAAATATCTGAGGCAGCTCGACACGCTCTCTGCGTCCCACACATCAGGGAATCATCACTACGACGTGCCGGCGAGATATACACTAATAAGCCATTCTCTAAATGTCAGTCGGCCTCTTACCTGCATGTGTACGAGAGCATCAGTCTGCCTCTTACCTGCATGTGTACGAGAGCATCAGTCTGCCTCTTACCTGCATGTGTACGAGAGCATCAGTCTGCCTCTTACCTGCATGTGTACGAGAGCATCAGTCTGCCTCTTACCTGCATGTGTACGAGAGCATCAGTCTGCCTCTTACCTGCATGTGTACGAGAGCATCAGTCTGCCTCTTACCTGCATGTGTACGAGAGCATCAGTCTGCCTCTTACCTGCATGTGTACGAGAGCATCAGTCTGCCTCTTACCTGCATGTGTACGAGAGCATCAGTCTGCCTCTTACCTGCATGTGTACGAGAGCATCAGTCTGCCTCTTACCTGCATGTGTACGAGAGCATCAGTCTGCCTCTTACCTGCATGTGTACGAGAGCATCAGTCTGCCTCTTACCTGCATGTGTACGAGAGCATCAGTCTGCCTCTTACCTGCATGTGTACGAGAGCATCAGTCTGCCTCTTACCTGCATGTGTACGAGAGCATCAGTCTGCCTCTTACCTGCATGTGTACGAGAGCATCAGTCTGCCTCTTACCTGCATGTGTACGAGAGCATCAGTCTGCCTCTTACCTGCATGTGTACGAGAGCATCAGTCTGCCTCTTACCTGCATGTGTACGAGAGCATCAGTCTGCCTCTTACCTGCATGTGTACGAGAGCATCAGTCTGCCTCTTACCTGCATGTGTACGAGAGCATCAGTCTGCCTCTTACCTGCATGTGTACGAGAGCATCAGTCTGCCTCTTACCTGCATGTGTACGAGAGCATCAGTCTGCCTCTTACCTGCATGTGTACGAGAGCATCAGTCTGCCTCTTACCTGCATGTGTACGAGAGCATCAGTCTGCCTCTTACCTGCATGTGTACGAGAGCATCAGTCTGCCTCTTACCTGCATGTGTACGAGAGCATCAGTCTGCCTCTTACCTGCATGTGTACGAGAGCATCTGTCTGCCTCTTACCTGCATGTGTACGAGAGCATCAGTCTGCCTCTTACCTGCATGTGTACGAGAGCATCAGTCTGCCTCTTACCTGCATGTGTACGAGAGCATCAGTCTGCCTCTTACCTGCATGTGTACGAGAGCATCAGTCTGCCTCTTACCTGCATGTGTACGAGAGCATCAGTCTGCCTCTTACCTGCATGTGTACGAGAGCATCAGTCTGCCTCTTACCTGCATGTGTACGAGAGCATCAGTCTGCCTCTTACCTGCATGTGTACGAGAGCATCAGTCTGCCTCTTACCTGCATGTGTACGAGAGCATCAGTCTGCCTCTTACCTGCAAGTGTACGAGAGCATCAGTCTGCCTCTTACCTGCATGTGTACGAGAGCATCAGTCTGCCTCTTACCTGCATGTGTACGAGAGCATCAGTCTGCCTCTTACCTGCATGTGTACGAGAGCATCAGTCTGCCTCTTACCTGCATGTGTACGAGAGCATCAGTCTGCCTCTTACCTGCATGTGTACGAGAGCATCAGTCTGCCTCTTACCTGCATGTGTACGAGAGCATCAGTCTGCCTCTTACCTGCATGTGTACGAGAGCATCAGTCTGCCTCTTAC